>NC_052563.1:0-125424 GCF_016699485.2 Gallus gallus | reverse complement strand
GAGGGTTTTGTTATATGCTAGTTCAAACCAATACCTTTCCAGGGTGGCCAGAAGCATTCCCTCTGCAAAGCCAAAGAAGTAGCCGAGGTATTGTTGCAGGAGATTATTCCAAGGTTTGGGGTTAGTGCAACAATATCCTCCAACCAGGGAGCTCCCTTGATTGTAAAGATTGTCCAACAGGGCAGAAATAGCTTTGGGAAACAGAGAAACTGGTTCTAGGAACAAGAGCCCAAGGCCTTGACAGCTTGATAAATCATATTTTACAAAGAGATTATGTGTATATATTAGATCTCTTTCAGATCCACCCCTGGAACCAAGCTGGGAAGGTCTGTTCCAGGTGCTGCTAACGTCCCACACAGCTGTCAAAGTTAAAGAACAAGCGCTGTGGATGCATTAGACTAGGGTCAGTAAGATTCCTTGAACACAATGGGAATCGAAGTCAGCTGGACCTTTAAAACTGCAAATCCAAAGACAGTAAATATGGGCTCTTGTAATAGTGAGAAATTTGATAAGTGCGGCTTTTGATGCAAATGCTTATGTAAAAAAAAAACAAAAACCAAAAAGCTTTGCAAAGTGTGCCAGTCTCAGTCATTGTGCAGTATGTGGCCAAGCCGACGATTTTAACTCTCCACTCCTTGGAATCCCTGATGCATTTAACTAGAAGGGGCACTGATGGCCATCGGTTGCTGTGTTATCCTGTGTGTGAAGGGGCTGGTTCAACAACTGATCGAGACAGCACTACTGAAGCAAACAGCAAGGGAGCCACCACCACATTCGGATAAAATGATGGTGTGAGAGGAGATGGGGAATGAAGACAGCAAAGATGATATCTGTAAGATTGTACCATATAAAAGAATTGCAGAAATCAACAATGTAAGAAGAAGAAAAGGGGGGAATTGTAGGAATGGAATGTTGTTTCTGCATTAGATACAGAAAATGGGGAATTGATCCGAAGAAGTAGAGCACAATGGATTTGTATTTTGTAACTTGTCCTTAGAAATAGCTGATGTGAAAAGGTAGAAATACTGGATATGTTAGTAGCGTATTTCAGAAGTATAGCTGCTGAATTATGTGATTAGTTCTTGCTTGCAGAACTGCAATGGTTTTTAAATGTTCCAGATAGTATAGGGATAGTATGATGGACTAGAAAGCATATTGTAGGGCTATACTGTTTAGATAAGAGAACCTCAGCAAGAGAAAAACAGACTTGACCAACATCCAAGAAGCCAGGGCCTCTGCACAAGGTTGGATTGCCTCGCTCTGTGGGTAGGTGCAACAGGCAGGCATCAAGATACTCCCCTCTATCCTCCTGCCAAGCTTGTCTCTATCCAAGGGCAAGCAGATGCCCAGAAACAGTGACTGAGTGTTGAATGAGCACACGTGAGCACACGTTAACTAATGAGTGACATGTGCTTAGCTAGCAACAAGTTATGTTGATCCAGTATCCGTACGTTTAGCTGAGCATCGGGAAGATTGTGAACCTGAAGTACTCAGCCAATGAGGAACCAGTGAGGGGAGAAAGAGGTAAGCGTCGATAACAGGGAGTAAAAGTGGAAGGCTGTTTTCTGTGTGCTCTCCTGCTTGCAGGAGGCCTGCCATTGCAGTTGTGCAGAGATTCCGTTTCATCAGAGATACCGTCCTGATAAATTATTTGTATTTGCCTATTTCCAACGTGGCAAGCACACCCCCTTCAGGGCACATGTCATCCCACCGTTAGTCAGTCCTTGTAAGAAGCACCACGACAAATCCACCTGAAAAACACAGCCCTTCCATTGAGTAACAAAGAAAGCACTCTGCCCTTGCTCCTGACCCTCGTCCCTGCCCCCACCTGTCCTCACAGTACAGCCACCTTCTCTTGAGCAGGGTAAAGAGCAGTGAGAATTCATACTTGGTTATCCTGGCACAAAGAGTTTGTGGGCCACAAAGAGAAATGCCTGCATTCCAGAAAACAGAGACAAAAAGAGACAGTCGGAGGAGTGCCTAATAAAGATGTGACGATGTTCTCAGCTGTGGCTAGTGTTGCTGGATACAAGCAACCACATGAGGTTGAGCACGCTCTCCTGTCTCTATCCCAATCCAAGAAACACACAGAAGAGCTCAGCGCTCTCTTGCTTTCATTTCCTTCCATGAGCCATTTTCAAATGCACGTTGTTCTAGGCCGGCACAAGCTCTAGGGCCTAAAGCCACAGCCTGAGTGGCTGGCACAGCCCCGGGGCCTAAAGCCACAAGAGGAGAGGCGGGCACCTGCCCCGGGGCCTAAAGCCTCAGCCAGGGAGGCTTCCACTGGCCATGGGGCTTAACACCAAAAGCCACAGCCTGAGAGGCCTATACCAGCCCAGGACCTAAAGCCATAGGCAGACAGGCCAGCACTGACCCTGGAGCCTAAAACCCCACCCTGAGCCTGAGAGGCCAGCACCAGCCCAAGGCCTAAAGCTAAAGCCACAGGCAGAGAGGCTGGCAGCAGCAGCAAGGCCTAAAGCCACAGCCACAGAGGCCACCAGCGGTCGTTGGGCCAAAAGCCACAGAGAAGCCGGCATCGGCCCCGGGACTTGAAGCCACAGCCACATCCAGTGAGGCCGGCACCGGCCCCGGGGCCTAGAGCCCTGAATGTCAGTGGGTGCCATTTTTTCTGCACAAAGGAGTTCAGTTCCACTCCTTTGCTTCATCCGCACTTCCGTGTCAGACGGCAGTTGGTCAGAGTGCCCCTCTGCTGCCATCATGGAATGCCATCACTGCATGGCAACAACACGGAACGGTGCATTGGTGGGAAGGTTCAGCCTCCCTGAAACGCAGGCTCCGTGTAAAATAACTGCAATTGAGCATTTCATAGGCGGGTGTGCATTTTTCTCTTCCAAACTGTATTGTGAGTCAAATTGAGTCCCATGGCCAAGCTGCTCTTCAGGGTATCACGCTTCCTTTGAAACATCTCCTGCTCTTAGAAAAAGTAGAAGCTCCCTTCAGAAGGAAAGCAGAGAATAGACGTCTGCTGCCGAGCTCCCTGGGAATGTTGCTTCTCTCTCCCACCTTCTCGAGGCGTTCAGCTGACCATCTCTAAGAGGGCATGGGTGTTCCAGGGGTGTCTTCTGCCTGAAAAGCATCTGGCCAAACTCAGGGCTAACGTGGAACCCAAGGCCAAGCACCAGCCCTGGGCCGAGTCAAGGCAGCAAAACCCGCCCTTGGTCTTCATGGAGCTCAAAGGCCAGCCTGCCCTCGGTGCCCAAAGGGAGTAAGTGAGCGCTGCAGCCACCAAGCTCCCGATCAGCCAAATGACTGAAGTTTAGGAGCGAGGGGCCCAGGACCACCACCTCTGGTGTGGTGCTGCTGGCACACAAGGGGTCCAGGTGTGGGGAGTGCCAACCAGCAAGGGGCAGAGCTGGGCTCGTGCCGTGTCAGGGCGGGCAGCAGGCTGCTGTGCCAGCGCTTGTCATAATGGGCAACTGACAGCATTGGCCACTTGCCGCTGTGTCGCCGTGGCGACGTCTATGACACGGCCAGCCAGGAGGGGTCTGAAGGCGGTGCCCAGTGGTGGCCCCTGCATCCTGAAGGAGCATCGGGCAGAGAGCAGATGCATCTGGAAGGGATGAGCTCCCACGTGGCTGTTGCCAATGCGGGGCGTCCTGCTGCGGTGAAGCGGGCCAAGATCCAATTCTGGGAGGATGGCCCCGCGACACAGCGTGACTACAAAATGCCAGAGGTCACCGCCAAAGGTACGCGGGTCCACTGCCAGCACAGGAGCAGAGCTGCCAGCAAGTCCTGGCACTGAGCGGGAGAGCCAGCACGGGGACCATGTCAGGGCTGTCTCCCTTTGGGGCTGGGGACAGTGAGGACACTTTCCATCTGCCACCTCCCTCCCGCTGCGAGGCAGTAGGAGCGCCGGGAAGCGGCAGAAGCAGAGTGTGACCCGCTTTTCCTCTGCCCTCCAGAGCGAGTTGCCGTCTGGGATGCGGTGGCCGTCTACGTCCAGGAGCAGCTCCTGCTACGCAAGGTGGGTCGGCCAAGTCTTCCTGCTTGTCTGCTTGGAGGGGTGGGGAGTCCCCTCGCCTTGGGCCACAGAATGCAAGCAGGGAACTCAGCCCCCAAATCCCTGTCAAGTACCAGCGGGCCTCCCGCATGCGTGGTATGACTTGTGGTATGTGGTGTGGTGTGCTGGGGCTGACCCCAGTCTCTGGAAACCTCTGGCTTCCACGAGGCTGCTTCTGCCTTGACTGCTGTGCTGTGTTGTGGGAGGGCAAAGGGAGGAAAGGAGAGGACCGGGCAGCTCCTTCCTAACATGGCCTTCCTTCCTCTCCCACGGCCCTGGCCTGGCCTGGGCTTCTGAACAGTGGGAGAGGGCACAGCAGGACTCGAAGCACAGTCCCCGCACAGGGCAACCTTCAGCTCTTCCTCCAGCCTTAACCCTTCGGCCCTTCCCTTCTCTTTTACACGCAGGGGGTCCGAATTCCCACCTTCGGTTCCTTCAGCATCGTCTCCGAACGGATTGAGGCTGAGGATGGAGCCATGACTCTGCAGTGGCCTGCGTTTTGCCTGGCCAGGAACCTTGCGGGCATCCACAACCTGATGGAGAGCGACCCACCAGGTAGGAGGGGGCTTCAACCCTTTCTGGCTGCACAGATGGGACAAAGGGGGCTATCGCCTCCATTCTCAAAAGCAAACCACCCCCTGCACAGAGACCGTCCCAAGAGGGGGTTGTCCTGGGCGGTGACTGCAATGAGCAGCACTTGGGAAGCACCGGTGGAAGAGCCGCTGCGTGACAGACTCTGACACTCTGGTGTGACTTTCCAGGCCATAAGGAGGTGCAGCCCCTCAAGTACACTGAGGTGGCCGCGGCCGCATCTGTGACCTGGCAGACTGGGAAGGCCTGCATATTTGGCACCACGTCCCTCGTTTCCCACTGCCTGAGGAAGGGGGAGAACATTGCCTTTGTCCTGAAGGACATAGGAGTGCTCCTCATCGAGGGAACGAGAGTTCAGATGAAGTTCTACTACGACTTCCTCGAGAGGATCAGCGGGAAAGAGAACCTAGAGAAAGTTGTTTTCAAGGTGAGCTTTTGGCTTCTCCATGGCCCTTGTGCTGCCTGCACGTGGCTCACCAGGAGCTGGCCAGCTGCCCGGGCCGTGCAAGTGCTGTGGTGCTGTCAGCTCTCTGGCCTTGGGCTCCTCCAGCACTCTCCAGTGCCTCAGCTGTGACAAGGACGTCCCACATCCTCCCTGTTCCTGCCCTGCAGGTGCCCCGGCTGCGGGACATGGTGGTGTCCCGGGTGGCAGCTGTAGCCTCCCTGACGTCCTGTGGCCGAGTCATCGTCTTTCCCAGGTGAGTATGTTTGTGGCTGCAGCCCCTGCTTGATGCAGCTGCTTAGCTCTCCTGCAGCAACGTTTGCTCCTTGTGACCATGGGCTTCCTGCCATGGGAACCCAGGCAAAAATAGGTGATGTGACCGTCTGCCTGTGAGCAGGTGATCCCAGCGAGCAGAAAGGGCAGCTGGAGCTGTGGCTCACACCGTGTCTTCTCCTTTTGTACAGGTTTCGACGGGAGTTTGTACCCAAACCACCACCCAGGACAGCCCGCAAGGCCTGCCATGTCCCATTGCCACCTCTTGACCAGGGCAAGAAAGGTAAAGCAGCTGCCAGCTCCTCTCCATCCTACACTCATCCAATGTGCGATGGGAAAATCCTCAGCCCACAATCATCCAAAGGCTCTGACTTGTGAAACCATTCACGGCAGCTCGGCACTGCCTCTCCTCCTGACCACACGTTGTCCTCATGAAGTCTAAGACGCTGGGTGCGATGTTCCCACAGTGCCCCCATCCCTGGCTATGGCAAGAGCCGGGGGGGTCCTAGGCCCAGTCCTCCCCCCAGGAAACGAGCTCCCAAAAGAGACTGCCACCTCACTCGCACCACCCAGCTCCTCCTTCCCAAAGCAAATGCCACTCAGGCAGCCCCAAAACAGAGCTGCGCCCCGGAGAGGAGGAGCTGGGCACGAGACACAGAGGGCCCGCGGTCTCTGGGGATCGCATCTGTGAGGGGAGCAGAGTGGCCCTCTCGGGTGCTTTGGGACAGGCCTGCGTGTCACCGGGCCAGCAGGTTCACAGTCATCCCCCTCTGACGAGATCTCTCCTTCCCAATTCCAGAGGAACTTCCTGAATTGCCACCCCTCCCCAGCTGGATCCGCGTTACCTTTCTAGTGAAAAAACAGCCTGAGAAGGAAACAAGCGATGTCAAGAAGAAGGCCAGGTGAGACTGCAGGCTCAGGGTTGGGATCTGCACGGGGTGTTTCCCTGAGCCGGCAAGGGCCCATTCCCCAAGCCCAGGCAGTCACTGTTCAGGGCCGGCCAGCAGTGCTGAATGCAGCACGTGGAGGGGTGGGATGGGGCTGCCGGGAGCCCCCATTTCACACGGCTGGCCCCTCTCCAGCCCTCAAGAGAACGCCAGCGTGCCCCGAGAGCTGCGTGTGGGGAAGGCTGCGTTGCAGCCCAGGGTCCTGGCTCGGGGTTGCATTATACGGCCCCAAAGCCATCACCCACTCAGGCAGACCCCTCCCACTGTGTCCTTTCAGTCAGCTGCCAGCAGTCCCGGGGGCGTCTTCTGCCAAAAAGCAGCCTCAGAAAAAAAAGAAGGGAAAATGCTCTACCAAAAGCAAGGCGGCAGAGATGGCTCCAGCAGAGGCAGCGCAACCTCCAAGTGGCAAAGAAGAAGAACACGGCGCGGTGAAAGCCCCCGCTGGAGGAGGAGTGCCGCAAAAGGCACAGGCCAAGCTCAGAAAGCACCGTGGAGCCCCAGCCCTGCAACAAACACCACTGGCAGCCCTATGGTCCTCGAGCTCTGAGACCAGCCTGCCCGAGGAGCGCACCTACAGCGCCTCTGCTGCGGTGCCAGTGATGCACAGGAGGACCAGATCTCTGCAGAGTCAGCCACCAAAGACCAAAGCGGGGCTCCCCAGGCGGGGGATGTCCTGTCCATGCTGACCAGGGCATGGGGTGCCCAGGAGAAGCAGAGCTCCACCTGAGGCTGCCAAACAGGTGCGCGATTCCTCTCTGTGCCATTCCTGGGGGCCTGTCTGCACCCTTCTTTGGTTTTGGCTCCAAGTTTGCTTTTGGAGGCACTTCTTGCCATAAGACTGACTTAGCTAGGAGATGACAGGTGGGTGTGGCAATCAGCATCACTTGGTGGACAATTTTACATTTGAAAGCATTTCTTTGCAGCTGTTTGCCTTTGGCAGAGAGTGCTGACGAGAGGTTACTTGAGGAAGGTGTGGGCTGTGACCAAAAACTCCAGCTTGGTATAGGAGAACTGAGGGAACAACGCCATCGTATCCTGCAAAAAACAGGATGCAGGTGGGCACCTCCCTGCTCCCTCCTATCTGCTGGCAAGGCGTGGGAGATGGGGACAAAGGAGTTTCTGCTGAGACCCCAAAGCCACAAGCCGCCACTCCAAAGAGAGCTGACCGTTGTCGTCAACTGAACAACGACCCCTGATGACCCATCACTACTGTAGATCGACGTCTGAGCTACGAACCACGCTGGACCTGTGGTGGTGACTGTCTCTCTCTTGCTTCCTACAAAGACGGCTTGCTTTTATTTGCTATCTTTTCTATCGCCCGTCTTCCCTTCCCCATCTCCTTAAACAACTTGGGTTTGTAATAAAGCGGACGGGCTAACATTTAACCCGTGGTGTCTTAAGCTCTCTGTCAGGTGTACATGGAATAAAAGAACCTCCTCTCGCTCTGATAATGGGAGCGAGACAGTGCCGTCTCTTTGAAGAAAAGCAGAGGTAGAGGGACAATGGGGACTCTTCCTTCCAAGACCCCTTGGCTCTGACAGACAAGGTGGCTACACTCCTTGGACCCTTGGGACCTCGAGCTCCTCATTTTCCAGTGTCACGCTCTCTTCTGGTGGCACGCAGAGCACACCAAAGCCCACGAATAGGCAGCGTTTGAAAGGCATAGCTATGCGTGAGGCCCAAGAGTTTCCTTCCAACTCGCTGCTCCTTTAGATCCCTGGTGGGAAGAGAAGGGCTTTCTGGGAGGCGCTGGCATAGCTTAGGAGCAAAACACTGCAGCTGGGCAACTTGTAGGGAAGAGAGAAAGAGAGGCAGAGAAATGGCTGCCCCCCCTCGGCCGGAGAGCCGTGTGTGGGAAAGGCTGTGTCACAGCCACGGGTCCTGGCTCAGGGCAGCAACACGTGCCTCTTCTGAGCACTGCTGTTACTGTTGCTGTGTTATCCTGTGTGTGAAGGGGCTGGTTCAACAACTGGTCGAGACAGCACTATTGAAGCAAACAGCAAGGGAGCCACCACCACATTCGGATAAAATGATGGTGTGAGAGGAGATGGGGAATGAAGACAGCAAAGATGATATCTGTAAGATTGTACCATATAAAAGAATTGCAGAAATCAACAATGTAAGAAGAAGAAAAGGGGGGAATTGTAGGAATGGAATGTTGTTTCTGCATTAGATACTGAAAATGGGGAATTGATCCGAAGAAGTAGAGCACAATGGATTTGTATTTTGTAACTTGTCCTTAGAAATAGCTGATGTGAAAAGGTAGAAATACTGGATATGTTAGTAGCGTATTTCAGAAGTATAGCTGCTGAATTATGTGATTAGTTCTTGCTTGCAGAACTGCAATGGTTTTTAAATGTTCCAGATAGTATAGGGATAGTACGATGGACTAGAAAGCATATTGTAGGGCTATACTGTTTAGATAAGAGAACCTCAGCAAGAGAAAAACAGACTTGACCAACATCAAAGAAGCCAGGGCCTCTGCACAAGGTTGGATTGCCTCGCTCTGTGGGTAGGTGCAACAGGCAGGCATGAAGATACTCCCCTCTATCCTCCTGCCAAGCTTGTCTCTATCCAAGGGCAAGCAGATGCCCAGAAACAGTGACTGAGTGTTGAATGAGCACACGTGAGCACACGTTAACTAATGAGTGACATGTGCTTAGCTAGCAACAAGTTATGTTGATCCAGTATCCGTACGTTTAGCTGAGCATCGGGAAGATTGTGAACCTGAAGTACTCAGCCAATGAGGAACCAATGAGGGGAGAAAGAGGTAAGCGTCGATAACAGGGAGTAAAAATGGAAGGCTGTTTTCTGTGTGCTCTCCTGCTTGCAGGAGGCCTGCCATTGCAGTTGTGCCGAGATTCTGCTTTATCAGAGATACCGTCCTGATAAATTATTTGTATTTGCCTATTTCCAACGTGGCAAGCACACCCCCTTCAGGGCACATGTCATCCCACCGTTAGTCAGTCCTTGTAAGAAGCACCACGACAAATCCACCTGAAAAACACAGCCCTTCCATTGAGTAACAAAGAAAGCACTCTGCCCTTGCTCCTGACCCTCGTCCCTGCCCCCACCTGCCCTCACAGTACAGCCACCTTCTCTTGAGCAGGGTAAAGAGCAGTGAGAATTCATACTTGGTTATCCTGGCACAAAGAGTTTGTGGGCCACAAAGGGAAATGCCTGCATTCCAGAAAACAGAGACAAAAAGAGACAGACGGAGGAGTGCCTAATAAAGATGTGACGATGTTCTCAGCTGCGACTGGTGTTGCTGGATACAAGCAACCACATGAGGTTGAGCACACTCTCCTGTCTCTATCCCAATCCAAGAAACACACAGAAGAGCTCAGTGCTCTCTTGCTTTCATTTCCTTCCATGACCAATTTTCAAATGCACGTTGTTCTAGGCCAGCACAAGCTCTAGGGCCTAAAGCCACAGCCTGAGTGGCCAGCACAGCCCCGGGGACTAAAGCCACCGGGGACTAAAGCCTCAGCCTGAGAGGCATGAGGTCCCTGTGGTCTAAAGCCACCACAAGAGAGGCCAGCACCAGCTCCAGGGCCTAAAGCCACAGACACATCCAGTGAGTCTGGCACCAGCCCTGGGGCCTAAAGCCACAGCCACATAGGGCAGCACTGGCCCTGCAGCCTACAGCCACAGCCCAAAGGGCCAGCACGTGCCCTGGGTTCTGAAGCCACTGCTAGAGAGGCCAGCACCGGCCCCAGGGCCTGAAGCCACAGCCTGACAGGCTGGAACCAATCCGGGGAGTTCAAGCCACTACCACAGTTAGAGAGCTCAGCACAGGACTCAGGGTCTGAAGACACAGCCCCACCCTGAGAGGCCAGCACTGGCCTCGAGGCACACAGGGGTGCATTCCAATTGGTTTCTAATGATTCCGATTGGTGTGATACAGTCCACCTGCCAGGCCTCCCTATACTTATAGTCCAACCTGAAAGGTCAGCACCGGCCCCAGGACCCAAAAATACAGGCACAGCCTGAGAGGCCAACACCAGCCGTGGGGCCTAAAGCCACAACAAGAGAGGCCAGCATCAACCCCAGGGCCTAAAGCCACAGCCCGAGATGCCTAAACCGACCCGGGGCCTGAAGCCACAGGCAGGAGGGCCTGCACCGTGCCGCCGCCTGAAGCCTCATCCCCAGCCCGAGAGGCCGGCACCAGGGACAGAGAGCCCTAAAGCCACAGCCAGAGCCAGACAGGCCGGTACTGGCCTAGGGGCTAAAAGCCAGAGTCACGGCCTGGGAGGCCGGCACCAGCTCCAGGGCCTAAAGCCACAAACACAGACAGGGAGCCTGGCACCGGCAGCGGGGCCTAAAGCCACAGCCCAAGAGGCCAGAACTGGCCCTGGGGCCTGAAGGCACATCCACAGCCTGACAGGCTGGCATCAGCCCCGAGGCCTAAAGCTACAGCCCGAAGGGCCAGCACATGCCCTGGGGCCTGAAGCCCCACTCAGCAAGGCCGGCATCGGCCCAAGGGCCTGAAGTCACAGCCCAAAAGGCTGGAAGCAGTCCTAGAATCATATCAGATGATCATAGAATGGCCTGGGTTGAAAAGGACCACAATGATCATCCAGTTTCAACCCCCTGCTGTGGGCAGGGTCGCCAACCGCCAGACCAGGCTGCCCAGAGCCACATCCAGCCTGGCCTTGAATGCCTCCAGGGATGGGGCATCCACAGCCTACTTGGGCAACCTGTTCCAGTGCGTCATCACCCCCTGGGTGAAAAACTTCCTCCTCATATCTAACGTAAACCTCCCCTGTCTCTGTTTAAAACCATTCCCCCCTGTTCCATGACCATCCACCCTCCTAAACAACCCTTCCCCCTCCTGTTTATACGCTCCCTTCAAGTACAGGAAGGACACCATGAGGTCTCTGCGGAGCCTTCTCTTCTCCAAGCTGAACAAGCCCAGTTCCCTCAACCTTTTCCTCACAGGAGAGGTGCTCCAGCCCTCTGGCCATCTTAGTGGCCCTCCTCTGGACCTCCTCCAAGAACTCCACGTCCTTCCTGTGCTGGGGGCCCCAGGCCTGGACGCAGTGCTCCACATGGGGCCTCACAAGAGCCGAGTAGAGCGGGACAATCCCCTCCCTCTCCCTCCTGGCCACCCCCAGGGACCTAAAGCCTCAGCCCCAGCTAGAGAGGCCAGCACTGACCCCAGGGCCTGAAGCCACAGCCTGACAGGCTGGAACCAGTCCACGGAGTTCAAGCTGTGTCTAAAGACACAGCCCCACCCTGAGTGGCCAGCACTGGCCCCGGGGCACACAGGGGTGCATTCCAATTGGTTTCTACTGATTCCTATTGGTCTCTATTCACCCCCATCAGTCCTTGCTGGTCTTTTCCAGACGCTGATGCATTCCTTTCACAAAAACGAGGTCCGACGACCCACTCGTTTTCGGGTTTGTTGCCCGTTTGTAAAATATTTTATGACGTATACATATCAATCTACGACTCTTTTTCCATCTCCCGAGTCGCGCCTCCCCTGGTCAGCAAAGGGTCACTGCCACAATGGAGTCATCCAAACTCAGAGGAATAGTACACATCCATTTATTGACAGCGTTCTTAACAACTGACAACAGCCCATTGGAGGTAACATTGCCTAATGGGCTAATTACAATTCATAAGCCTTACAGGTAACCAGCTGAAGGAAATGGCTGCTACGGAGACTCAAAGAATATAAAAAAGCCACGTCCTGGCGTCAGGTGCACATCTTCAGTCTGATGGGTCGTCGGAGGTGGTGGTGTTCAGTTGACGACGACGGTACCAACTTATTTGTAAGTCCAAAGTGGTGGCACTCAGCCGCCTGCCGGCACTGCCCCACAGCTGTGCCTGTGCGCCCCTGGGGGCAGGAGCACAGGAGAGGCCCCTTCCGTGGGGACAGAGCCCTCTCCCCGCGCCCCACCGCGCAGCCCCGAGCTGGGAGGGGGGACTGAGAGGGGCGGTCAGATGGGCAGCAGCCCATCACAGACCACACGCAGGCTCCTGCTCGCAAAGTACGCCGGGGAAGCGTACATTGCCTGGGGCAGCACTCGCAGCAGGAGCCGATACAACAGCTCCTGGTCATAGTTCTGGGCGTACAGCACTGCAGAGCCCAGCACGGCAACGAGCAGCAGCAGGAGGCTGACAAAGATGAGGCAGATCATCCTGGGGGGCAAAAGAGGGCCAGGAATGAGGCGTTCCGACCCCACGGCAGCACAGCCCCACACAGCGCCAAAGGGGACACCCGGGAGCCGCACCGGCTGCAGCGGGGTCCAGGCCATCAGCCCACTGCCGGGAGCCCGGCTGCTGGCGGCTGGGCACAGGGCAATGAGGGGATACTCACTTCATCCAGAAGGCGAGCCCACGTCTCCTCGCCCGCTCAGCCTTCTCCTGTAGGTGAAGATGGGGCAGGGGCGCTGGTCAGGCCCTGCCGCACAGCCGGGGCTCGTGCAGGACAGTGGCAGCCCGGCAGCGCAGCAGCACAGCTGCAGCGCTGCAGGGAGCCCTGTCCCCGAGGAGAACCTTGTCGGACAGGGTGAGGGTGCGCTGGGCTCTGCCCCTTACCAGCTCTGCCTCCACCAGCTCCGGCAGCACAGCCCCAGGCACGTGGGCTGCCTCCAGCTCCAGCTGATGCTGCTGCCTGTAGGGAACAAGGCCTGCTTGGAGGGTGCCGGCCTCTGTCAGCACGCGGGCTCCCCAGCAGTGCGTGCCCACCCCCGGGCTGGGGTCGGGCTGCTCTGTCACACCATGTGCCCAACTGAAACCCAAGCCCCAAGCCCAGCAGCACTGCAGTCCCGTTGCTGCCCCGGGTGCTGCAGAGGCCCAGTCCCACTCACCAGGCACCCTCCAGCTCCAGCTCCTCCCGCTCCTCTTGCAGGCGCTGTCTTTCCTGGCGCAGCACCTGGCAGACAAAAGCGTGAGTGCCCGTGCCCGCTGCAGTTGCCCTCCAGGTCCCAACCTGGGGTCAGGCAGCCCCCATCCCCTCGCCCCTCCACGCTACCTCCATCTCCTCTGTCTCAGCCTGCAGCTGATCTTCCAGCTGGGCAATGAACTGCTTCTCCTGCAAAGACAACGGCTGTGCCATGTGGGGTGGCTGCGCTGGGCCCCAGGGATCCGAGGGATGGGGACCGAGGTCCTCCCACAGAGCCAGAGCTGTGAGTGCACTGAGCTCTGAGGACGAGCCCCAGCTCCATCCTACCTGCTCCAGTTCCTCCTTTCTGGCAGCTGTTCTTTCTGCCCGTATTTGCTGGGCATCCTGCAGGAAAGGGAAAGGGGAGCGGCCATCAGGGCACCGACGCTCTCACGAAGCTCCATCTGACAGCAGCTCCATGCCACACTCCCCTCCTGCCTCCTCCATGGAGGAGCTGCAGACCCACACGAGGGGACATCTGCTCACCTTCATCAAGGATTCCCTGGCCTCAGCCTTGCGCTTCTCCACGGCGCGCTCATGAGCCTGTGGGAGGGGAGAGGAGCGGCGTTGGCACCGAGGTGCTGCCGGCAGCTCTGTATCCCGCCGGAGGTGCCCGGCCCTCTGCTGCCATGCCATGGGCAGGGTGCCCTCCAGCCGGCAGCTCCCCCCGCCGGCCCTTCTGTGTCTGTGCACCCAGAGCTCACCTGCAGCAGCTCCTCCAGCAGATTCACACGCTGCAGATCTGTTAATGTCCCGCTGGCAAACTGGGCCCGCATTGCTGCACCACTCGCACAGCTCCTCGCTGGACCAGAACCAACCGCAGAATGAGGCTGGCACGTTCAGCGCTGACCCACTGCCCCTGCCCCACCCCAGGGCCTCTGTGAGGTCACATCATTGTGACATCACCTGCACAGGAGGGTCCTGGAAGATCATAGAACCATAGGACGGTCCGTGTTGGAAGGGTCCTGGAAGATCATAGAACTGCAGGACGGCGTGGCTTGGGAGGTTCCTTAGTGATCACAGAACCATAGAATGGTTTGTGTTGCAAGAGTCCTGGAAGATGATAGAACCACAGGATGGTGTGGGTTGGAAGGGTCCTGGAAGATCATAGAATCACAGAATGGTTCTTTGAAACAGCTGTGAAGGATCTGTGAGCAAATCCGCCGTCAGTAGTTGGTGCCGCGGGAAGGCCTGAGGTCCGACCTTTCCTCCAACGGCTTCAGTGTAACTTTGGAAAGACAGTGCTCACACCTGGTTTGTTCTATCTGCCAGGACGTCTGTTCCCTCAGATGGCATTTCTGGAGTCGGTTTCCCCAGCTCCGGAAAGAAGGGTTTGTGTTAGGGTTAGGATTATCATTAAGTTTACCATTACGGTTAGTGCTGGAGTTGGGGCTATGGTTAGGGCTAGGGTTTGGCTTAGGGTTAGGCTTAAGCTTAGGGCTATGGATTGGGTTAGGGTTAGCTGTTGGCTTAGGTTTAGGATTAGGGATTGCCTTAGGTTTAGGATTAGGTGTTGGTTTAGATGTTGGGCTAGGGTTAGGGTTTGGCTTAGGCGTTGGTTTAGGTCTCCCCGGAGCCCTCTCTTCTCCAAGCTGAACAAGCCCAGTTCCCTCGACCTTTCCTCACAGGAGAGGTGCTCCAGCCCTCTGGCCATCTTAGTGGCCCTCCTCTGGACCTGCTCCAAGAGCGCCACGTCCTTCCTGTGCTGGGGGCTCCAGGCCTGGACGCGGTGCTTCACATGGGGCCTCACAAGAGCCGAGCAGAGCGGGACAATCCCCTCCCTCTCCCTGCTGGACACCCTTTTTGTAATGCAGCCCAGAACACAGTTGGCCTTCTGGGCGGCAAGCGCACACTGCTGGCTCACGTCCAGCTTCTCGTCCACCAGGACCCCCAAGTCCTTCTCCACACGGCTGCTCTCAAGGGCTTCTTCGCCCAGTTTATCCAAGTACCTGGGACCGCCCCGGCCCAAGTGCAGCACCCTGCACTTGGCCTCATTCAACCTCATTAGGTTCACTCCAGTCCCCTTAGGTGAACTCCAGTCTCAAATTCTTAGACGACTGAGCTCGTGACAACTGTTAGCATTGAGAAAAGAGATCATAAGGGGCTGTAAAACAATTCGAGGAGGGAAAAGCTGTTGTCTGCAAAATACCACAGCCTGGGGACAGCAGCCAGCTGCTGCGGGCGTTCCTACGGCAGGAAGGGACACAGGGGGCACGGCCCAGCTTGGGGACATGAGGGGCAACCAAAGGGACCTCGCTCACACCACTGGGACCACGGTGCCACGGGACAAGCCAGGGCCCGTCGGGAGACATGGGGAGGAGGGATGGAGAAGAGCACAAGGGAAGGAATGGATGGTGGCACGGAAGGGATGGAGGACGAGGGAGGGACACACAGCAGGCCGTGCCTGGGCCCACACGGGTGATCTGTTGGCCCCGCGGCCGTGCTGGCTGCCACTGTGCCCACCACTTACCAGAACAGCACATCGACACTCACTGCCAAATCGCTTCGGGCGCCTTTAACGCCCACACACAACACGACCAGGCCGGAAAGGCACAAAGCGCAACGGCGGCCACGCCGGGCGGACGCCATCACACCCGCCGGGCCTCCACAACCGTCCTCCACCGGCACCGCCGCAGCCAATCAGCGGCCGCCGCTGGCAGCGCGGCCAATCACAGCAGCCGTGCGCGCCCCATTCCCGGCGCGGCTCTCTCTCAGGACCACGCTCGGCTCGGCTCGGCTCGGCTCGGCTCGGCTCGGCTCGGCTCGGCTCGGCTCGGCTCGGCTCGGCTCGGCTCGGCTCGGCTCGGCTCGGCTCGGCTCGGCTCGGCTCGGCTCGGCTCGGCTCGGCTCGGCTCGGCTCGGCTCGGCTCGGCTCGGCTCGGCGGGCATCGCCCCTCGCAGCCCCCGCGGCCGCCTGTGAAGTGAAGCGAAGGGAAGTGAAGTGAAGTGAAGGGGGGTGGCGGTGAGGAGAGGCGGCCCCGACGGAGCCGCGGTGCATCGCACGGCGCTGGGAGCGGCCCCGGATACCGCCCAGGTACCGCCCGGGACGGTTCCCTCTGCGGGGCGGTCCGCGGGCCGGGTGCGGGCGGGCCGATGGCGCCCAGGGAGACGCGTGGGGGGGTGTGGGTGTGGGAGAGTGTCGTTCTTCATTGCCACGGGATTTCGAGCACTCCTCGAGCCGCTCAGTCCCCCCGCTCAGACCCACGTTTTCGCCATTCCTTCCGCTCTGCTCACTCACTCCTCAGTGTCTCGGTGTGACTCAGCGCTGTGTGGTGCTGCGTCCCATCGGAGGGGTATTGAAGAGTGAGAAGAGGAGCCTGCATTCCAAGCGCTTTCACAGACACTAGGTCTGGAATAAGAGGGAGGATGAAGGCCGTAAAGATTAGGACTGGAGAGCAGCTGGGAATGATTTGGCAGGGAGGTGATTGGATGTGTCCAGGGCAAGCTGAAAGCGGTTCGGGGGCTGCCCCCCCTCCTCGGGGTCAGAAGTTTGCAGCGAGGAAGACTATGAGCCTTCATCATCACGCCCTACTATGCACGCGCAAGGGGGGGAGGGACTGCATGCTCATGGGCTCTCGGGAATGTAATGAATATGTCTCCAAATTCCTGTCAACTCTTGATTATGTATTAGTTCGACCGATATCTATAGCCCAATTTCTCCTGACGGTGTGCAGGTGAGGTGGAGCGATCCCCCTTGCACCAGGGTGTACGCGCGTCACCAAGAAACACAGGCCTGCTCTATATCCTTCCCGGCTAGAGGGTCTGATTTCCACATGTCAAGAAGCACTATGGCAAATCCACCTGCAGAAAGCACAGCCCTTCCATTGAGTAACAAAGAAAGCACTCTGCCCTTGCTCCTGACCCTCGTCCCTGCCCCCACCTGCCCTCACAGTACAGCCACCTTCTCTTGAGCAGGGTAAAGAGCAGTGAGAATTCATACTTGGTTATCCTGGCACAAAGAGTTTGTGGGCCACAAAGAGAAATCCCTGCATTCCAGAAAACAGAGGCAAAAAGAGACAGTCGGAGGAGCGCCTAATAAAGATGTGACGATGTTCTCAGCTGCGGCTGCTGTTGCTGGATACAAGCAACCACACGAGGGAGGCTGAGCACGCTCTCCTGTCTCTATCCCAATCCAGGGAACACACAGAAGAGCTCAGTGCTCTCTTGCTTTCATTTCCTTCCATGACCAATTTTAAAATGCACCTTGTTCTAGGCCGGCACAAGCTCTAGGGCCTAAAGGCAGCGCCTGAGTGGCCAGCACAGCCCCGGGGCCTAAAGCCTCAGCCAGAGAGGCATGAGGGCCCTGTGACCTAAAGCCATCACAAGAGAGGCCAGCACCGACCCCAGCGCCTAAAGCCACAGCCCGAGATGCCTAAACAGACCCCGGGGCCTGAAGCCACAGGCAGGCAGGCCTGCACTGGCGCTGCATCCTGAAGACTCATCCCCAGCCTGAGAGGCCAGCACCAGCCCTGGGCCTAAAGCCAGAGTCACGGCATCGAGAGGCCAGCACCAGCTCCAGGGCCTAAAGCCACAGCCCAAAGGGCCAGCACGTGCCCTGGGGCCTGAAGCCACTGCTAGAGAGGCCAGCACCGGCCCCAGGGCCTGAAGCCACAGCCTGACAGGCTGGAACCAATCCGGGGAGTTCAAGCCACTACCACAGTTAGAGAGCTCAGCACAGGACTCAGGGTCTGAAGACACAGCCCCACCCTGAGAGGCCAGCACTGGCCTCGAGGCACACAGGGGTGCATTCCAATTGGTTTCTACTGATTCCTATTGGTCTCTATTCACCCCCATCAGTCCTTGCTGGTCTTTTCCAGACGCTGACGCATTCCTTTCACAAAAACGAGGTCTGATGTCCCACTCGTTTTCGGGTTTGTTGCCCGTTTGTAAAATATTTTATGACGTATACATATCAATCTATGTCTCGTCCCACTCAGTGCATTTTGAGGGGGTGAATCTTTTTCCATCTCCCGAGTCGCGCCTCCCCTGGTCAGCAAAGGGTCACTGCCGCAATGGAGTCATCCAAACTCAGAGGATTAATACACATCCATTTATTGACAGCATTCTTAACAACTGACAACAGCCCACTGGAGGTAACATTGCCTAATGGGCTAATTACAATTCATAAGCCTTCGAGGTAACCAGCTGTAGGAAATGGGTGCTACGAAGACTCAAAGAATCCAAGAAGCCACGTCCTGGTGTCAGGTGCAGATCTTCAGCCTGATGGGTCGTCGGAGGTGGTGGTGTTCAGCTGACGACTCACGACGACAGTACAACTTATTTGTAAGTCCAAAGTGGGGGCACTCAGCCGCCTGCTGGCACTGCCCCACAGCTGTGCCTCTGCGCCCCTGGGGGCAGGAGCACAGGAGAGGCCCCTTCCGTGGGGACAGAGCCCTCTCCCCGCGCCCCACCGCGCAGCCCCGAGCTGGGAGGGGGGACTGAGAGGGGCGGTCAGATGGGCAGCATCCCATCACAGACCACACGCAGGCTCCTGCTCGCAAAGTACGCCAGGGAAGCGTACATTGCCTGGGGCAGCACTCGCAGCAGGAGCCGATACAACAGCTCCTGGTCATAGTGCTGGGCGTACAGCACTGCACAGCCCAACACAGTAACGAGCAGCAGCTGGAGGCTGACAAAGATGAGGCAGATCATCCTGGGGGGCAAAAGAGGGCCAGGAATGAGGCGTCCCGACCCCACGGCAGCACAGCCCCACACAGCGCCAAAGGGGACACCCGGGAGCCGCGCCGGCTGCAGTGGGGTCCAGGCCATCAGCCCACTGCCGGGAGCCCGGCTGCTGCCGGCTGGGCACAGGGCAATGAGGGGATACTCACTTCATCCAGAAGGTGAGCCCACGTCTCCTCGCCCGCTCAGCCTTCTCCTGTAGGTGAAGATGGGGCAGGGGCGCTGGTCAGGCCCTGCTGCACAGCCGGGGCTCGTGCAGGACAGTGGCAGCCCCAGCACTGCAGGGAGCCCTGTCCCCAGGGACACCCTTGTCGGATGGGGTGAGGGTGCGCTGGGCTCTGCCCCTTACCAGCTCTGCCTCCACCAGCTCCGGCAGCACAGCCCCAGGCACGTGGGCTGCCTCCAGCTCCAGCTGATGCTGCTGCCTGTAGGGAACAAGGCCTGCTTGGAGGGTGCCGGCCTCTGTCAGCACGCGGGCTCCCCAGCAGTGCGTGCCCACCCCCGGGCTGGGGTCAGGCTGCTCTGTCACACCATGTGCCCAACTGAAACCCAAGCCCCAAGCCCAGCAGCACTGCAGTCTCGTTGCTGCCCCAGGTGCTGCAGAGGCCCAGAGCCACTCACCAGGCACCCTCCAGCTCCAGCTCCTCCCGCTCCTCTTGCAGGCGCTGTCTTTCCTGGCGCAGCACCTGGCAGACAAAAGCGTGAGTGCCCGTGCCCTGCTGCAGTTGCCCTCCAGGTCCCCACCTGGGGTCAGGCAGCCCCGATCCCCTCGCCCCTCCACGCTACCTCGATCTCCTTTCTCTCAGCCTGCAGCTGCTCTTCCAGCTGGGCAATGAACTGCTTCTCCTGCAAAGACAACGGGTGTACCATGTGGGGCAGGCTGCGCTGGGCCCCATGGACCCGAGGGACTGGGGACCGAGGTCCTCCCGCAGAGCCAGAGCTGTGAGTGACGCTGAGCTCTGAGGACGAGCCCTCAGCTCCACCCTACCTGATCCAGCTCATCCTTTCGTGGCAGTCTGTTCTTTCTTCCCGTATTTGCTGGGCATCCTGCGGGAAAGGAGAAGAGGAGCGGCCATCACGGCATCCGCACTCCTCACGGAAGCTCCAGTCTGACATGGCAGCTCCATGCCATTCACCTCCTGCCCCTCCTGGCACCAGTGCCTCCATGGAGGAGCTGCAGACCCACACGAGGGGACATCTGCTCACCTTCATCAAGGATTCCCTGGCCTCAGCCTTGCGCTTCTCCACGGCGCGCTCATGAGCCTGTGGGAGGGGAGAGGAGCGGCGTTGGCACCGAGGTGCTGCCGGCAGCTCTGCATCCCGCCGGAGGTGCCCGGCCCTCTGCTGCCATGCCATGGGCAGGGTGCCCTCCAGCCGGCAGCTCGCCCCGCCTGCCCCTTCTGTGTCTGTGCACCCAGAGCTCACCTGCAGCAGCTCCTCCAGCAGATTCACACGCTGCAGATCTGTTAATGTCCCGCTGGCAAACTGGGCCCGCATTGCTGCACCACTCGCACAGCTCCTCGCTGGACCAGAACCAACCGCAGAATGAGGCAGGCAGGTTCAGCGCTGACCCACTGCCCCTGCCCCACCCCAGGGCCTCTGTGAGGTCATCACATCATTGTGACATCACCCACACAGGAGGGTCCTGGAAGATCATAGAACTGCAGGACGGCGTGGCTTGGGAGGTTCCTTAGTGATCACAGAACCATAGAATGGTTTGTGTTGCAAGAGTCCTGGAAGATGATAGAACCACAGGATGGTGTGGGTTGGAAGGGTCCTGGAAGATCATAGAATCACAGAATGGTTCTTTGAAACAGCTGTGAAGGATCTGTGAGCAAATCCGCCGTCAGTAGTTGGTGCCGCGGGAAGGCCTGAGGTCCGACCTGTCCTCCAACGGCTTCAGTGTAACATTGGAAAGACAGTGCTCACACCTGGTTTGTTCTATCTGCCAGGACGTCACTCAGCTGCGTTGCGACGGCGACGGCGCGCCCTCATTCATGGCACGGCGTACAGCCGTCCGCGTGACGACGGCGCACGCGTGGCTGTGTATCCATAACAACCGCGCTTCAGCGCGGCTGTCCCCTTTGGATGCTGCCATGGCGCGTCGTCCCACGCTGTGACGTCATCGCCTTGCGCCCGGGTGAGGCGGCGGCCTCGAGGTTGTCCTGCTGTGCTCCGCAGTGCTCCAACGCCGCGGGGCGGCTCCGGGCGCCGCCTCAGCTTCTACAGGTGGGTGTTCGGGGTGGGGGGGGTCGGTTCATGTGCCGGGGCTAAGAGGGTGGGGGGCCGCGTGCCGCTCGCTCTGTGTTGGCCCCGTGGGGCCTTTGTGGTCCTCAGGGCCTCTGCCCGGGGGCAGGAGGTGCCCTGTGTCCCCCCTCTCCCCCCGCCATGGGCCGCCCACAACGGCCCCCCAGGGCCTTTGTCTGTCCCCTAGGTTTACACCCAGTCCCCATCCTCTAGTTCCCTCATTCTGACCACTTGAGTCCTTTTCCCCCCTTCCCCTCAGTGCCTTCCCTCCGTGTCCACCCATTTCCCATTCTGATCCCCAGGGTCCGTCCCCTCCCCTCCCCCCGTTCCCTCCCTAGTCCACTATTCTGATCTCTGGTGTCCCCTGTCCCCCGCCCCACCCCCCACTCCCCTCTCTTTTACTCCACAGGGCCTCCTGTCCTCCCTTCCCCCCCACCTCCTGACCCCTTTTTTCTGACTCCTAAAGTCCCCTGTACCTCCCCCTCTCCCTCCCCCCCCCCCACCCCGTGCCCTCCTCCCTGTCCCCTGGTGTCCATTCCCCCATTTTGCCCCCCAGTCCCCTCCAGCCAGACCCCCTTTCTGTCCAATAGAATCCCCCCACAACCTCTGACTCTCCTGTCCCACCCCTCACTCCTCCCCCAGATGCTCTTTCTGCCTCTTAGAGACTCTGTTCACCCCTTTCCCACTTCAGACACTCTTTCAACACCTTAGAGACCCCATTCCTCCCTTCCCGCTCCAAAACCCCCCAAGATCTCCCCCAGACTCCCTTTCCACCCCATAGAAGCCCCTCACAACCCCCCAGCTTCCCCCTGCCACCCCCTCTCCACCCCCAGGACCCCTTTTCCTTTGAATAGAGACCCCACTCACCCTTTTTTCCCCAGACACAACCCCCCTGTCCGCTCCCAGACTCCCCTTTCTGCCCTACAGAAGCCCCATTGCCACCCCCCCCCTCAACTCCCTAAGTTCCCCTCCACAATGCTCCACACCACCCCCAGTCCCCCGTTGTACCCACAGAAGCCTCTTTTCCCTCTTTTTCCACCCCACAACTCCCTCTCTTTGCCCCCAGACCTCTTTTCCACCCCATAGAAGCCCCCCAGAACCCCTCAGTTTCTCCCTTTCATGCCTCCCTCCACCTCCAGACCCCCTTTCCACCCCACAGAAGTCCCATTCACACCTTCCCTCCTAGATTCCCCGCAACCCTCCTCTCCACCCCGACTTTCCTTCCACCCCATAGAAGCCCCACTAACCCTTTTCTTCCCCCCCACAACCCCCCTGTCCAGCACTGGAGTCATCCAGAAGGAACTAGAGGTGTCCCAGAAGGGTCTTGGGGTGGCCAGGGTGTCCCCAAGTGGATCTAGAGGGTCATTGGATTAATCCAGAAGGGTCTGGAGATGTCCTGGAGGGGTCTTGGGGTGTCCAGGGGGTCTCCCCCTTTTGACTAGCAGAGAGGTTAGGAATTTCCAAAAGGAAATGAATTCCTTAACTGAGGATCCTGTAAGAGGAGCAGAACAGTTAGATCAATTTGTGGAGCCTAATTTCCTCTCAGGGATGGCAATGATGTTTCTCATGGGTATGTTGTTTACTGGAGAAGAAGGAGGTGCAATTCGGTGGGCAGCTGTGCAAGAGTGGGAAAGGAGTACAGAAGAAAGGTCGGGTCCTGTGGGGAGGTGGAGAGAGGAAGGATCCTGAGGATAAACTGTCCTGGTTATTGTCACTGTCTTTGTGACTGTGAACTGTTTGTGGTGTGAAAGTATTATTAAGAAGCTGTTATGGGACAAGGGGTGTCTAAGAAGATACCAGAAATGACTCCCTGGGTTGTATTTTGGCTCACAGGAGAGACGTTGTGGGTGAGACAGAGGGAACATCAAATGAGAAACTGGGAAGAGATATGAAGTAGCGGGACCAGTTTTTCTAAGTGAGTATTCTAATCATGAGACCAAGTACTGGGTGTTTGTGGAAACTGGAGGGTGTTTGATTCGTGGGTTTTGAAGGGACCCCCATGAGCAGAACTTGGAATGAGAAAGGGAGCCAGGGCCGGAGACTGCTGCTGTAAACAGTGCTATTTGTGAAGGGGGGGTGGAGAGGACGGGGCACTGGAAATGAGAATAGCCTTCATCTGCAGAGATCTAGGAAACCCGAAATCCCAGTGCTAGATGATGCTGAAATATGATGTTAGTAGTTCATGTAACGATGAGAGTTTGGAAAGTGAAAAAGGTTTGGGAAAGACAAGGCTGAGGAAGGCAGAGATGAGCAAGGTGTAACAGGGATGTCAGGATTGAAGAGAGATGAGTGGTATGGAAGAACTGCCTGAGGAACAGAGATAGGGAGGAGATTGGGAAGAACAACAGCAGCTGCTACTGTTGCTGCAATAGAGCAGGGCCATAGGACCCAGAGGTCCCTTCAGGAAGAGGTGGGGGGAGGGGGGGGGCTGGAAGAGCCCAGGGAGGGCTCTGCCCCACAAACTGCAGGGAAATGGGACACTGGTGGAGAAATCCTATCAAGCTGAGTGAGAGGGAACCATCTCTGATCACAGAAGCTGGATGATGGGAACCTGGGAAGTTTACCGTAGCAGATCCACTGTTTAAACTACAGCTAGGGGAGAAGGATAAAGAGGTTTATTTTCTGGTGGGTACGGGTGCCTCTTACCACCCGTAGATGGTTTTTGTAACAGTAGTAGGAGCTACTGCCCAACAAGAAAAAGCTTACCTTTTGGGATCAATTAAATATAGGCTGAGAAAATAAGTAGGAATACATAAATCCTTGTACATGCCAGGTTCTCCAAAACCGTTACCCTGGCAAGACTTATTAGAACAAATGGATGCAGAGATTAAATTCAATAAAACTGGAGCTAAGGGTCAAACAAGATTAACTGATGGAAAATTGTAAGTCTGGCTTTAATACAAACTGAGAAAAACAATGTTGTACCCCCAGAAGTTACAGAAATCTTAAATAAAGTATGCTTAGGAGTGTGGGTACCAGGGATGGCTGGTAGAGACAAACTGCAGCCCTAAGTTAAAAGCAAGAGCTAGTGCTAGCTCAGTCAGGGTAAAGCAGTGCCCTTTGAGGATATGCAACTGTAGAAGGATAAAAGAAAAACTAGGTAACTTTTGGATTTTGGATTACTAATTGAATGTGAATCCAAATACAGTACTCCAATCTTGCTGATGAAAAATTGGAGAGCAAGTGCTATAGTTTAGTACAAGATTTGAGGGCAAGGAATAGAATTGTTGAATGTATACAGTCTGTAGTGGCAAATCCATACACTTTATTAACTAAGTTAGGGAAGGAGTAGGTGGAGTTTACCTTCTGGATTTGAAGGATGCCTTTTCTGCCTGGTTTGGCCAAAGGAAGCCTAAGGTTATTTGCCTTTGAATAGGAGACCCCCAGAATGGGGAGAAAAGCGTCAGTTAACCTGGACAGTGTTACGCAGGGTTGTGAGAACAGCCCAATGATTTGTGAGAGCCAGTCGGCTTGTGAGCCCAAGACATGGGTTCCTCCATCCCAGGGTGGAACTTTACTGCAGCATGTGGGTGCCCAGTAAGCACAGAGGACTGTGTGCAGTGTACTGTGAGTTTGATGCATTTCTTGGCTTAGATGGTTATCAAGTTTCTCAACAGAAAGCTCAACTGATCAAAGAGAAGGAAGGAAGCAATTTGCTGGGCTCCCAGGACACCAACGCAGAGCTACCTTCGAGCCGGCACTGTGTGACTGCATGGAGACTGTCTGTGCCAGTGGGCCAGACCTAAAGAAGGAACTACCAGATGATGCTGAGGATTCCTGCATTCATCGACAGAAGCAGTTTAGTGAGACAAAGGAACCGTAAGGCAGGATATGCAGTAACTGCTACTGAGCAGGTAATCAGAGTACAACCGTTACCTGTAGGGACTTCCACTAAGAGGTCTAAAATAGCCTTAAACGTATGGACAGATGCTAAATATGCATTTGGGGTGGCACACACTTATGGTACCATCTGGAAAGAGCAAGGAGTGCTCACACACAGGGAAAACAAATTGAGCACGGTGTATATCTACCAAAGAGCGTGGCTGTTATACACTGTGATGGACATCAGAAAGGTGACACTGTCCAGGAAACTGGAAATATGATAGGGATCAGGTGGCAAAACAGGCAGTTGAAGGAAAAGAAATAGCAGAACTGGCTTTAATTCCAGATGGTAAACTTCAAATCTCTGAACCTGAGTCAGCCTGTGGAGCATTTTAGAGGGGACGGGAATCTAATTAATGATTTAGAAGGGAAGAGAGCTAGCTGACAGATGGGTGCGTACCCAGATGGACACGCTGTTGTGCCCTTTAGTACTTTATGGAAGTTGGTTCTAAGGGAACCTATTGAAACATACTGAGGGGACAAACAGTAGAAAGTAATTGCGCAATCTAGTACCAGGAACAGGGTACAAGTGGGGCCTATTAGGAAAGGGAACCTTCCAGGGCAACAATGGCAAATTGTTTTTTGTTTGGAACTACCAGGAAAAAAGGAGGGTTTTGTTATATGCTAGTTCAAACCAATACCTTTCCAGGGTGGCCAGAAGCATTCCCTCTGCAAAGCCAAAGAAGTAGCCGAGGTATTGTTGCAGGAGATTATTCCAAGGTTTGGGGTTAGTGCAACAATATCCTCCAACCAGGGAGCTCCCTTGATTGTAAAGATTGTCCAACAGGGCAGAAATAGCTTTGGGAAACAGAGAAACTGGTTCTAGGAACAAGAGCCCAAGGCCTTGACAGCTTGATAAATCATATTTTACAAAGAGATTATGTGTATATATTAGATCTCTTTCAGACCCACCCCTGGAACCAAGCTGGGAAGGTCTGTTCCAGGTGCTGCTAACGTCCCACACAGCTGTCAAAGTTAAAGAACAAGCGCTGTGGATGCATTAGACTAGGGTCAGTAAGATTCCTTGAACACAATGGGAATCGAAGTCAGCTGGACCTTTAAAACTGCAAATCCAAAGACAGTAAATATGGGCTCTTGTAATAGTGAGAAATTTGATAAGTGCGGCTTTTGATGCAAATGCTTATGTAAAAAAAAAACAAAAACCAAAAAGCTTTGCAAAGTATGCCAGTCTCAGTCATTGTGCAGTATGTGGCCAAGCCGACGATTTTAACTCTCCACTCCTTGGAATCCCTGATGCATTTAACTAGAAGGAGCACTGATGGCCATCGGTTGCTGTGTTATCCTGTGTGTGAAGGGGCTGGTTCAACAACTGATCGAGACAGCACTACTGAAGCAAACAGCAAGGGAGCCACCACCACATTCGGATAAAATGATGGTGTGAGAGGAGATGGGGAATGAAGACAGCAAAGATGATATCTGTAAGATTGTACCATATAAAAGAATTGCAGAAATCAACAATGTAAGAAGAAGAAAAGGGGGGAATTGTAGGAATGGAATGTTGTTTCTGCATTAGATACAGAAAATGGGGAATTGATCCGAAGAAGTAGAGCACAATGGATTTGTATTTTGTAACTTGTCCTTAGAAATAGCTGATGTGAAAAGGTAGAAATACTGGATATGTTAGTAGCGTATTTCAGAAGTATAGCTGCTGAATTATGTGATTAGTTCTTGCTTGCAGAACTGCAATGGTTTTTAAATGTTCCAGATAGTATAGGGATAGTATGATGGACTAGAAAGCATATTGTAGGGCTATACTGTTTAGATAAGAGAACCTCAGCAAGAGAAAAACAGACTTGACCAACATCAAAGAAGCCAGGGCCTCTGCACAAGGTTGGATTGCCTCGCTCTGTGGGTAGGTGCAACAGGCAGGCATCAAGATACTCCCCTCTATCCTCCTGCCAAGCTTGTCTCTATCCAAGGGCAAGCAGATGCCCAGAAACAGTGACTGAGTGTTGAATGAGCACACGTGAGCACACGTTAACTAATGAGTGACATGTGCTTAGCTAGCAACAAGTTATGTTGATCCAGTATCCGTACGTTTAGCTGAGCATCGGGAAGATTGTGAACCTGAAGTACTCAGCCAATGAGGAACCAGTGAGGGGAGAAAGAGGTAAGCGTCGATAACAGGGAGTAAAAGTGGAAGGCTGTTTTCTGTGTGCTCTCCTGCTTGCAGGAGGCCTGCCATTGCAGTTGTGCAGAGATTCCGTTTCATCAGAGATACCGTCCTGATAAATTATTTGTATTTGCCTATTTCCAACGTGGCAAGCACACCCCCTTCAGGGCACATCTCATCCCACCGTTAGTCAGTCCTTGTAAGAAGCACCACGACAAATCCACCTGAAAAACACAGCCCTTCCATTGAGTAACAAAGAAAGCACTCTGCCCTTGCTCCTGACCCTCGTCCCTGCCCCCACCTGCCCTCACAGTACAGCCACCTTCTCTTGAGCAGGGTAAAGAGCAGTGAGAATTCATACTTGGTTATCCTGGCACAAAGAGTTTGTGGGCCACAAAGAGAAATGCCTGCATTCCAGAAAACAGAGACAAAAAGAGACAGTCGGAGGAGTGCCTAATAAAGATGTGACGATGTTCTCAGCTGTGGCTAGTGTTGCTGGATACAAGCAACCACATGAGGTTGAGCACGCTCTCCTGTCTCTATCCCAATCCAAGAAACACACAGAAGAGCTCAGTGCTCTCTTGCTTTCATTTCCTTCCATGAGCCATTTTCAAATGCACGTTGTTCTAGGCCGGCACAAGCTCTAGGGCCTAAAGCCACAGCCTGAGTGGCCTGGCACAGCCCCGGGGCCTAAAGCCACAAGAGGAGAGGCGGGCACCCTGCCCCGGGGCCTAAAGCCTCAGCCAGGGAGGCTTCCACTGGCCATGGGGCTTAACACCAAAAGCCACAGCCTGAGAGGCCTATACCAGCCCAGGACCTAAAGCCATAGGCAGACAGGCCAGCACTGACCCTGGAGCCTAAAACCCCACCCTGAGCCTGAGAGGCCAGCACCAGCCCAAGGCCTAAAGCTAAAGCCACAGGCAGAGAGGCTGGCAGCCAGCAGCAAGGCCTAAAGCCACAGCCACAGAGGCCACCAGCGGTCCTTGGGCCAAAAGCCACAGAGAAGCCGGCATCGGCCCCGGGACTTGAAGCCACAGCCACATCCAGTGAGGCCGGCACCGGCCCCGGGGCCTAGAGCCCTGAATGTCAGTGGGTGCCATTTTTTCTGCACAAAGGAGTTCAGTTCCACTCCTTTGCTTCATCCGCACTTCCGTGTCAGACGGCAGTTGGTCAGAGTGCCCCTCTGCTGCCATCATGGAATGCCATCACTGCATGGCAACAACACGGAACGGAGCATTGGTGGGAAGGTTCAGCCTCCCTGAAACGCAGGCTCCGTGTAAAATAACTGCAATTGAGCATTTCATAGGCGGGTGTGCATTTTTCTCTTCCAAACTGTATTGTGAGTCAAATTGAGTCCCATGGCCAAGCTGCTCTTCAGGGTATCACGCTTCCTTTGAAACATCTCCTGCTCTTAGAAAAAGTAGAAGCTCCCTTCAGAAGGAAAGCAGAGAATAGACGTCTGCTGCCGAGCTCCCTGGAAATGTTGCTTCTCTCTCCCACCTTCTCGAGGCGTTCAGCTGACCATCTCTAAGAGGGCATGGGTGTTCCAGGGGTGTCTTCTGCCTGAAAAGCATCTGGCCAAACTCAGGGCTAACGTGGAACCCAAGGCCAAGCACCAGCCCTGGGCCGAGTCAAGGCAGCGAAACCCGCCCCGTGGTCTTCATGGAGCTCAAAGGCCAGCCTGCCCTCGGTGCCCAAAGGGAGTAAGTGAGCGCTGCAGCCACCAAGCTCCCGATCAGCCAAATGACTGAAGTTTAGGAGCGAGGGGCCCAGGACCACCACCTCTGGTGTGGTGCTGCTGGCACACAAGGGGTCCAGGTGTGGGGAGTGCCAACCAGCAAGGGGCAGAGCTGGGCTCGTGCCGTGTCAGGGCGGGCAGCAGGCTGCTGTGCCAGCGCTTGTCATAATGGGCAACTGACAGCATTGGCCACTTGCCGCTGTGTCGCCGTGGCGACGTCTATGACACGGCCAGCCAGGAGGGGTCTGAAGGCGGTGCCCAGTGGTGGCCCCTGCATCCTGAAGGAGCATCGGGCAGAGAGCAGATGCATCTGGAAGGGATGAGCTCCCACGTGGCTGTTGCCAATGCGGGGCGTCCTGCTGCGGTGAAGCGGGCCAAGATCCAATTCTGGGAGGATGGCCCCGCGACACAGCGTGACTACAGAATGCCAGAGGTCACCGCCAAAGGTACGCGGGTCCACTGGCAGCACAGGAGCAGAGCTGCCAGCAAGTCCTGGCACTGAGCGGGAGAGCCAGCACGGGGACCATGTCAGGGCTGTCTCCCTTTGGGGCTGGGGACAGTGAGGACACTTTCCATCTGCCACCTCCCTCCCGCTGCGAGGCAGTAGGAGCGCCGGGAAGCGGCAGAAGCAGAGTGTGACCCGCTTTTCCTCTGCCCTCCAGAGCGAGTTGCCGTCTGGGATGCGGTGGCCGTCTACGTCCAGGAGCAGCTCCTGCTACGCAAGGTGGGTCGGCCAAGTCTTCCTGCTTGTCTGCTTGGAGGGGTGGGGAGTCCCCTCGCCTTGGGCCACAGAATGCAAGCAGGGAACTCAGCCCCCAAATCCCTGTCAAGTACCAGCGGGCCTCCCGCATGCGTGGTATGACTTGTGGTATGTGGTGTGGTGTGCTGGGGCTGACCCCAGTCTCTGGAAACCTCTGGCTTCCACGAGGCTGCTTCTGCCTTGACTGCTGTGCTGTGTTGTGGGAGGGCAAAGGGAGGAAGGGAGAGGACCGGGCAGCTCCTTCCTAACATGGCCTTCCTTCCTCTCCCACGGCCCTGGCCTGGCCTGGGCTTCTGAACAGTGGGAGAGGGCACAGCAGGACTCGAAGCACAGTCCCCGCACAGGGCAACCTTCAGCTCTTCCTCCAGCCTTAACCCTTCGGCCCTTCCCTTCTCTTTTACACGCAGGGGGTCCGAATTCCCACCTTCGGTTCCTTCAGCATCGTCTCCGAACGGATTGAGGCTGAGGATGGAGCCATGACTCTGCAGTGGCCTGCGTTTTGCCTGGCCAGGAACCTTGCGGGCATCCACAACCTGATGGAGAGCGACCCACCAGGTAGGAGGGGGCTTCAACCCTTTCTGGCTGCACAGATGGGACAAAGGGGGCTATCGCCTCCATTCTCAAAAGCAAACCACCCCCTGCACAGAGACCGTCCCAAGAGGGGGTTGTCCTGGGCGGTGACTGCAATGAGCAGCACTTGGGAAGCACCGGTGGAAGAGCCGCTGCATGACAGACTCTGACACTCTGGTGTGATTTTCCAGGCCATAAGGAGGTGCAGCCCCTCAAGTACACTGAGGTGGCCGCGGCCGCATCTGTGACCTGGCAGACTGGGAAGGCCTGCATATTTGGCACCACGTCCCTCGTTTCCCACTGCCTGAGGAAGGGGGAGAACATTGCCTTTGTCCTGAAGGACATAGGAGTGCTCCTCATCGAGGGAACGAGAGTTCAGATGAAGTTCTACTACGACTTCCTCGAGAGGATCAGCGGGAAAGAGAACCTAGAGAAAGTTGTTTTCAAGGTGAGCTTTTGGCTTCTCCATGGCCCTTGTGCTGCCTGCACGTGGCTCACCAGGAGCTGGCCAGCTGCCCGGGCCGTGCAAGTGCTGTGGTGCTGTCAGCTCTCTGGCCTTGGGCTCCTCCAGCACTCTCCAGTGCCTCAGCTGTGACAAGGACGTCCCACATCCTCCCTGTTCCTGCCCTGCAGGTGCCCCGGCTGCGGGACATGGTGGTGTCCCGGGTGGCAGCTGTAGCCTCCCTGACGTCCTGTGGCCGAGTCATCGTCTTTCCCAGGTGAGTATGTTTGTGGCTGCAGCCCCTGCTTGATGCAGCTGCTCAGCTCTCCTGCAGCAACGTTTGCTCCTTGTGACCATGGGCTTCCTGCCATGGGAACCCAGGCAAAAATAGGTGATGTGACCGTCTGCCTGTGAGCAGGTGATCCCAGCGAGCAGAAAGGGCAGCTGGAGCCGTGGCTCACACCGTGTCTTCTCCTTTTGTACAGGTTTCGACGGGAGTTTGTACCCAAACCACCACCCAGGACAGCCCGCAAGGCCTGCCATGTCCCATTGCCACCTCTTGACCAGGGCAAGAAAGGTAAAGCAGCTGCCAGCTCCTCTCCATCCTACACTCATCCAATGTGCGATGGGAAAATCCTCAGCCCACGATCATCCAAAGGCTCTGACTTGTGAAACCATTCACGGCAGCTCGGCACTGCCTCTCCTCCTGACCACACGTTGTCCTCATGAAGTCTAAGACGCTGGGTGCGATGTTCCCACAGTGCCCCCATCCCTGGCTATGGCAAGAGCCGGGGGGGTCCTAGGCCCAGTCCTCCCCCCAGGAAACGAGCTCCCAAAAGAGACTGCCACCTCACTCGCACCACCCAGCTCCTCCTTCCCAAAGCAAATGCCACTCAGGCAGCCCCAAAACAGAGCTGCGCCCCGGAGAGGAGGAGCTGGGCACGAGACACAGAGGGCCCGCGGTCTCTGGGGATCGCATCTGTGAGGGGAGCAGAGTGGCCCTCTCGGGTGCTTTGGGACAGGCCTGCGTGTCACCGGGCCAGCAGGTTCACAGTCATCCCCCTCTGACGAGATCTCTCCTTCCCAATTCCAGAGGAACTTCCTGAATTGCCACCCCTCCCCAGCTGGATCCGCGTTACCTTTCTAGTGAAAAAACAGCCTGAGAAGGAAACAAGCGATGTCAAGAAGAAGGCCAGGTGAGACTGCAGGCTCAGGGTTGGGATCTGCACGGGGTGTTTCCCTGAGCCGGCAAGGGCCCATTCCCCAAGCCCAGGCAGTCACTGTTCAGGGCCGGCCAGCAGTGCTGAATGCAGCACGTGGAGGGGTGGGATGGGGCTGCCGGGAGCCCCCATTTCACACGGCTGGCCCCTCTCCAGCCCTCAAGAGAACGCCAGCGCGCCCCGAGAGCTGCGCGTGGGGAAGGCTGCGTTGCAGCCCAGGGTCCTGGCTCGGGGTTGCATTATACGGCCCCAAAGCCATCACCCACTCAGGCAGACCCCTCCCACTGTGTCCTTTCAGTCAGCTGCCAGCGGTCCCGGGGGCGTCTTCTGCCAAAAAGCAGCCTCAGAAAAAAAAGAAGGGAAAATGCTCTACCAAAAGCAAGGCGGCAGAGATGGCTCCAGCAGAGGCAGCGCAACCTCCAAGTGGCAAAGAAGAAGAACACGGCGCGGTGAAAGCCCCCGCTGGAGGAGGAGTGCCGCAAAAGGCACAGGCCAAGCTCAGAAAGCACCGTGGAGCCCCAGCCCTGCAACAAACACCACTGGCAGCCCTATGGTCCTCGAGCTCTGAGACCAGCCTGCCCGAGGAGCGCACCTACAGCGCCTCTGCTGCGGTGCCACTGATGCACAGGAGGACCAGATCTCTGCAGAGTCAGCCACCAAAGACCAAAGCGGGGCTCCCCAGGCGGGGGATGTCCTGTCCATGCTGACCAGGGCATGGGGTGCCCAGGAGAAGCAGAGCTCCACCTGAGGCTGCCAAACAGGTGTGCGATTCCTCTCTGTGCCATTCCTGGGGGCCTGTCTGCACCCTTCTTTGGTTTTGGCTCCAAGTTTGCTTTTGGAGGCACTTCTTGCCATAAGACTGACTTAGCTAGGAGATGACAGGTGGGTGTGGCAATCAGCATCACTTGGTGGACAATTTTACATTTGAAAGCATTTCTTTGCAGCTGTTTGCCTTTGGCAGAGAGTGCTGAGGAGTGTTTACTTGAGGAAGGTGTGGGCTGTGACCAAAAACTCCAGCTTGGTATAGGAGAACTGAGGGAACAACGCCATCGTATCCTGCAAAAAACAGGATGCAGGTGGGCACCTCCCTGCTCCCTCCTATCTGCTGGCAAGGCGCGGGAGATGGGGACAAAGGAGTTTCTGCTGAGACCCCAAAGCCACAAGCCGCCACTCCAAAGAGAGCTGACCGTTGTCGTCAACTGAACAACGACCCCTGATGACCCATCACTACTGTAGATCGACGTCTGAGCTACGAACCACGCTGGACCTGTGGTGGTGACTGTCTCTCTCTTGCTTCCTACAAAGACGGCTTGCTTTTATTTGCTATCTTTTCTATCGCCCGTCTTCCCTTCCCCATCTCCTTAAACAACTTGGGTTTGTAATAAAGCGGACGGGCTAACATTTAACCCGTGGTGTCTTAAGCTCTCTGTCAGGTGTACATGGAATAAAAGAACCTCCTCTCGCTCTGATAATGGGAGCGAGACAGTGCCGTCTCTTTGAAGAAAAGCAGAGGTAGAGGGACAATGGGGACTCTTCCTTCCAAGACCCCTTGGCTCTGACAGACAAGGTGGCTACACTCCTTGGACCCTTGGGACCTCGAGCTCCTCATTTTCCAGTGTCACGCTCTCTTCTGGTGGCACGCAGAGCACACCAAAGCCCACGAATAGGCAGCGTTTGAAAGGCATAGCTATGCGTGAGGCCCAAGAGTTTCCTTCCAACTCGCTGCTCCTTTAGATCCCTGGTGGGAAGAGAAGGGCTTTCTGGGAGGCGCTGGCATAGCTTAGGAGCAAAACACTGCAGCTGGGCAACTTGTAGGGAAGAGAGAAAGAGAGGCAGAGAAATGGCTGCCCCCCCTCGGCCGGAGAGCCGTGTGTGGGAAAGGCTGTGTCACAGCCACGGGTCCTGGCTCAGGGCAGCAACACGTGCCTCTTCTGAGCACTGCTGTTACTGTTGCTGTGTTATCCTGTGTGTGAAGGGGCTGGTTCAACAACTGGTCGAGACAGCACTATTGAAGCAAACAGCAAGGGAGCCACCACCACATTCGGATAAAATGATGGTGTGAGAGGAGATGGGGAATGAAGACAGCAAAGATGATATCTGTAAGATTGTACCATATAAAAGAATTGCAGAAATCAACAATGTAAGAAGAAGAAAAGGGGGGAATTGTAGGAATGGAATGTTGTTTCTGCATTAGATACTGAAAATGGGGAATTGATCCGAAGAAGTAGAGCACAATGGATTTGTATTTTGTAACTTGTCCTTAGAAATAGCTGATGTGAAAAGGTAGAAATACTGGATATGTTAGTAGCGTATTTCAGAAGTATAGCTGCTGAATTATGTGATTAGTTCTTGCTTGCAGAACTGCAATGGTTTTTAAATGTTCCAGATAGTATAGGGATAGTACGATGGACTAGAAAGCATATTGTAGGGCTATACTGTTTAGATAAGAGAACCTCAGCAAGAGAAAAACAGACTTGACCAACATCAAAGAAGCCAGGGCCTCTGCACAAGGTTGGATTGCCTCGCTCTGTGGGTAGGTGCAACAGGCAGGCATGAAGATACTCCCCTCTATCCTCCTGCCAAGCTTGTCTCTATCCAAGGGCAAGCAGATGCCCAGAAACAGTGACTGAGTGTTGAATGAGCACACGTGAGCACACGTTAACTAATGAGTGACATGTGCTTAGCTAGCAACAAGTTATGTTGATCCAGTATCCGTACGTTTAGCTGAGCATCGGGAAGATTGTGAACCTGAAGTACTCAGCCAATGAGGAACCAATGAGGGGAGAAAGAGGTAAGCGTCGATAACAGGGAGTAAAAATGGAAGGCTGTTTTCTGTGTGCTCTCCTGCTTGCAGGAGGCCTGCCATTGCAGTTGTGCCGAGATTCTGCTTTATCAGAGATACCGTCCTGATAAATTATTTGTATTTGCCTATTTCCAACGTGGCAAGCACACCCCCTTCAGGGCACATGTCATCCCACCGTTAGTCAGTCCTTGTAAGAAGCACCACGACAAATCCACCTGAAAAACACAGCCCTTCCATTGAGTAACAAAGAAAGCACTCTGCCCTTGCTCCTGACCCTCGTCCCTGCCCCCACCTGCCCTCACAGTACAGCCACCTTCTCTTGAGCAGGGTAAAGAGCAGTGAGAATTCATACTTGGTTATCCTGGCACAAAGAGTTTGTGGGCCACAAAGGGAAATGCCTGCATTCCAGAAAACAGAGACAAAAAGAGACAGACGGAGGAGTGCCTAATAAAGATGTGACGATGTTCTCAGCTGCGACTGGTGTTGCTGGATACAAGCAACCACATGAGGTTGAGCACACTCTCCTGTCTCTATCCCAATCCAAGAAACACACAGAAGAGCTCAGTGCTCTCTTGCTTTCATTTCCTTCCATGACCAATTTTCAAATGCACGTTGTTCTAGGCCAGCACAAGCTCTAGGGCCTAAAGCCACAGCCTGAGTGGCCAGCACAGCCCCGGGGACTAAAGCCACCGGGGACTAAAGCCTCAGCCTGAGAGGCATGAGGTCCCTGTGGTCTAAAGCCACCACAAGAGAGGCCAGCACCAGCTCCAGGGCCTAAAGCCACAGACACATCCAGTGAGTCTGGCACCAGCCCTGGGGCCTAAAGCCACAGCCACATAGGGCAGCACTGGCCCTGCAGCCTACAGCCACAGCCCAAAGGGCCAGCACGTGCCCTGGGTTCTGAAGCCACTGCTAGAGAGGCCAGCACCGGCCCCAGGGCCTGAAGCCACAGCCTGACAGGCTGGAACCAATCCGGGGAGTTCAAGCCACTACCACAGTTAGAGAGCTCAGCACAGGACTCAGGGTCTGAAGACACATCCCAACCCTGAGAGGCCAGCACTGGCCTCGAGGCACACAGGGGTGCATTCCAATTGGTTTCTAATGATTCCGATTGGTGTGATACAGTCCACCTGCCAGGCCTCCCTATACTTATAGTCCAACCTGAAAGGTCAGCACCGGCCCCAGGACCCAAAAATACAGGCACAGCCTGAGAGGCCAACACCAGCCGTGGGGCCTAAAGCCACAACAAGAGAGGCCAGCATCAACCCCAGGGCCTAAAGCCACAGCCCGAGATGCCTAAACCGACCCGGGGCCTGAAGCCACAGGCAGGAGGGCCTGCACCGTGCCGCCGCCTGAAGCCTCATCCCCAGCCCGAGAGGCCGGCACCAGGGACAGAGAGCCCTAAAGCCACAGCCAGAGCCAGACAGGCCGGTACTGGCCTAGGGGCTAAAAGCCAGAGTCACGGCCTGGGAGGCCGGCACCAGCTCCAGGGCCTAAAGCCACAAACACAGACAGGGAGCCTGGCACCGGCAGCGGGGCCTAAAGCCACAGCCCAAGAGGCCAGAACTGGCCCTGGGGCCTGAAGGCACATCCACAGCCTGACAGGCTGGCATCAGCCCCGAGGCCTAAAGCTACAGCCCGAAGGGCCAGCACATGCCCTGGGGCCTGAAGCCCCACTCAGCAAGGCCGGCATCGGCCCAAGGGCCTGAAGTCACAGCCCAAAAGGCTGGAAGCAGTCCTAGAATCATATCAGATGATCATAGAATGGCCTGGGTTGAAAAGGACCACAATGATCATCCAGTTTCAACCCCCTGCTGTGGGCAGGGTCGCCAACCGCCAGACCAGGCTGCCCAGAGCCACATCCAGCCTGGCCTTGAATGCCTCCAGGGATGGGGCATCCACAGCCTACTTGGGCAACCTGTTCCAGTGCGTCATCACCCCCTGGGTGAAAAACTTCCTCCTCATATCTAACGTAAACCTCCCCTGTCTCTGTTTAAAACCATTCCCCCCTGTTCCATGACCATCCACCCTCCTAAACAACCCTTCCCCCTCCTGTTTATACGCTCCCTTCAAGTACAGGAAGGACACCATGAGGTCTCTGCGGAGCCTTCTCTTCTCCAAGCTGAACAAGCCCAGTTCCCTCAACCTTTTCCTCACAGGAGAGGTGCTCCAGCCCTCTGGCCATCTTAGTGGCCCTCCTCTGGACCTCCTCCAAGAACTCCACGTCCTTCCTGTGCTGGGGGCCCCAGGCCTGGACGCAGTGCTCCACATGGGGCCTCACAAGAGCCGAGTAGAGCGGGACAATCCCCTCCCTCTCCCTCCTGGCCACCCCCAGGGACCTAAAGCCTCAGCCCCAGCTAGAGAGGCCAGCACTGACCCCAGGGCCTGAAGCCACAGCCTGACAGGCTGGAACCAGTCCACGGAGTTCAAGCTGTGTCTAAAGACACAGCCCCACCCTGAGTGGCCAGCACTGGCCCCGGGGCACACAGGGGTGCATTCCAATTGGTTTCTACTGATTCCTATTGGTCTCTATTCACCCCCATCAGTCCTTGCTGGTCTTTTCCAGACGCTGATGCATTCCTTTCACAAAAACGAGGTCCGACGACCCACTCGTTTTCGGGTTTGTTGCCCGTTTGTAAAATATTTTATGACGTATACATATCAATCTACGACTCTTTTTCCATCTCCCGAGTCGCGCCTCCCCTGGTCAGCAAAGGGTCACTGCCACAATGGAGTCATCCAAACTCAGAGGAATAGTACACATCCATTTATTGACAGCGTTCTTAACAACTGACAACAGCCCATTGGAGGTAACATTGCCTAATGGGCTAATTACAATTCATAAGCCTTACAGGTAACCAGCTGAAGGAAATGGCTGCTACGAAGACTCAAAGAATATCAAGAAGCCACGTCCTGGTGTCAGGTGCACATCTTCAGTCTGATGGGTCGTCGGAGGTGGTGGTGTTCAGTTGACGACTCACGACGAGTACCAACTTATTTGTAAGTCCAAAGTGGTGGCACTCAGCCGCCTGCCGGCACTGCCCCACAGCTGTGCCTGTGCGCCCCTGGGGGCAGGAGCACAGGAGAGGCCCCTTCCGTGGGGACAGAGCCCTCTCCCCGCGCCCCACCGCGCAGCCCCGAGCTGGGAGGGGGGACTGAGAGGGGCGGTCAGATGGGCAGCAGCCCATCACAGACCACACGCAGGCTCCTGCTCGCAAAGTACGCCGGGGAAGCGTACATTGCCTGGGGCAGCACTCGCAGCAGGAGCCGATACAACAGCTCCTGGTCATAGTTCTGGGCGTACAGCACTGCAGAGCCCAGCACGGCAACGAGCAGCAGCAGGAGGCTGACAAAGATGAGGCAGATCATCCTGGGGGGCAAAAGAGGGCCAGGAATGAGGCGTTCCGACCCCACGGCAGCACAGCCCCACACAGCGCCAAAGGGGACACCCGGGAGCCGCACCGGCTGCAGCGGGGTCCAGGCCATCAGCCCACTGCCGGGAGCCCGGCTGCTGGCGGCTGGGCACAGGGCAATGAGGGGATACTCACTTCATCCAGAAGGCGAGCCCACGTCTCCTCGCCCGCTCAGCCTTCTCCTGTAGGTGAAGATGGGGCAGGGGCGCTGGTCAGGCCCTGCCGCACAGCCGGGGCTCGTGCAGGACAGTGGCAGCCCGGCAGCGCAGCAGCACAGCTGCAGCGCTGCAGGGAGCCCTGTCCCCGAGGAGAACCTTGTCGGACAGGGTGAGGGTGCGCTGGGCTCTGCCCCTTACCAGCTCTGCCTCCACCAGCTCCGGCAGCACAGCCCCAGGCACGTGGGCTGCCTCCAGCTCCAGCTGATGCTGCTGCCTGTAGGGAACAAGGCCTGCTTGGAGGGTGCCGGCCTCTGTCAGCACGCGGGCTCCCCAGCAGTGCGTGCCCACCCCCGGGCTGGGGTCGGGCTGCTCTGTCACACCATGTGCCCAACTGAAACCCAAGCCCCAAGCCCAGCAGCACTGCAGTCCCGTTGCTGCCCCGGGTGCTGCAGAGGCCCAGTCCCACTCACCAGGCACCCTCCAGCTCCAGCTCCTCCCGCTCCTCTTGCAGGCGCTGTCTTTCCTGGCGCAGCACCTGGCAGACAAAAGCGTGAGTGCCCGTGCCCGCTGCAGTTGCCCTCCAGGTCCCAACCTGGGGTCAGGCAGCCCCCATCCCCTCGCCCCTCCACGCTACCTCCATCTCCTCTGTCTCAGCCTGCAGCTGATCTTCCAGCTGGGCAATGAACTGCTTCTCCTGCAAAGACAACGGCTGTGCCATGTGGGGTGGCTGCGCTGGGCCCCAGGGACCCGAGGGACGGGGACCGAGGTCCTCCCACAGAGCCAAAGCTGTGAGGACGCTGAGCTCTGAGGACGAGCCCCCGCTCCCCCCTACCTGCTTCAGCTTCTCTTTCCTGGCAGCTGTTCTTTCTGCCCGTAATTTCTGGGCATCCTGTGGGAAAGAAGAGGAGCAGCCATCAGGGCAGCAGCACTCCCACGGACCTCCGTCTGACGGCAGCTCCATGCCGCCATCCCCTCCTGCCCCCTCCGTCGGGGTAACCAGCGCCCACAGGGCTGGAGATGCAGACCTACACGAGGGGACATCTGCTCACCTTCATCAAGGATTCCCTGGCCACGGCCTTGCACTTCTCCACGGCCGCATGAGCCTGTGTGAAGGGAGAGGAGCAGCGTTGGCACCGAGGTGCTGCCGGCAGCTCTGCATCCCACCGGAGGTGCCCGGCCCTCTGCTGCCATGCCATGGGCAGAGTGCCCTCCAGCCGGCAGCTCCCCCCGCCGGCCCTTCTGTGTCTGTGCACCCAGAGCTCACCTGCAGCAGCTCCTCCAGCAGATTCACACGCTGCAGATCTGCCTTAATCTTCCTGCTGGCAAACTGGGCCCGCATTGCTGCACCACTCGCACAGCTCCTCGCTGGACCAGAACCAACCGCAGAATGAGGCTGGCACGTTCAGCGCTGACCCACTGCCCCTGCCCCACCCCAGGGCCTCTGTGAGGTCATCACTCATTGTGACATCACCTGCACAGGAGGGTCCTGGAAGATCATAGAACCATAGGACGGTCCGTGTTGGAAGGGTCCTGGAAGATCATAGAACTGCAGGACGGCGTGGCTTGGGAGGTTCCTTAGTGATCACAGAACCATAGAATGGTTTGTGTTGCAAGAGTCCTGGAAGATGATAGAACCACAGGATGGTGTGGGTTGGAAGGGTCCTGGAAGATCATAGAATCACAGAATGGTTCTTTGAAACAGCTGTGAAGGATCTGTGAGCAAATCCGCCGTCAGTAGTTGGTGCCGCGGGAAGGCCTGAGGTCCGACCTTTCCTCCAACGGCTTCAGTGTAACTTTGGAAAGACAGTGCTCACACCTGGTTTGTTCTATCTGCCAGGACGTCTGTTCCCTCAGATGGCATTTCTGGAGTCGGTTTCCCCAGCTCCGGAAAGAAGGGTTTGTGTTAGGGTTAGGATTATCATTAAGTTTACCATTACGGTTAGTGCTGGAGTTGGGGCTATGGTTAGGGCTAGGGTTTGGCTTAGGGTTAGGCTTAAGCTTAGGGCTATGGATTGGGTTAGGGTTAGCTGTTGGCTTAGGTTTAGGATTAGGGATTGCCTTAGGTTTAGGATTAGGTGTTGGTTTAGATGTTGGGCTAGGGTTAGGGTTTGGCTTAGGCGTTGGTTTAGGTCTCCCCGGAGCCCTCTCTTCTCCAAGCTGAACAAGCCCAGTTCCCTCGACCTTTCCTCACAGGAGAGGTGCTCCAGCCCTCTGGCCATCTTAGTGGCCCTCCTCTGGACCTGCTCCAAGAGCGCCACGTCCTTCCTGTGCTGGGGGCTCCAGGCCTGGACGCGGTGCTTCACATGGGGCCTCACAAGAGCCGAGCAGAGCGGGACAATCCCCTCCCTCTCCCTGCTGGACACCCTTTTTGTAATGCAGCCCAGAACACAGTTGGCCTTCTGGGCGGCAAGCGCACACTGCTGGCTCACGTCCAGCTTCTCGTCCACCAGGACCCCCAAGTCCTTCTCCACACGGCTGCTCTCAAGGGCTTCTTCGCCCAGTTTATCCAAGTACCTGGGACCGCCCCGGCCCAAGTGCAGCACCCTGCACTTGGCCTCATTCAACCTCATTAGGTTCACTCCAGTCCCCTTAGGTGAACTCCAGTCTCAAATTCTTAGACGACTGAGCTCGTGACAACTGTTAGCATTGAGAAAAGAGATCATAAGGGGCTGTAAAACAATTCGAGGAGGGAAAAGCTGTTGTCTGCAAAATACCACAGCCTGGGGACAGCAGCCAGCTGCTGCGGGCGTTCCTACGGCAGGAAGGGACACAGGGGGCACGGCCCAGCTTGGGGACATGAGGGGCAACCAAAGGGACCTCGCTCACACCACTGGGACCACGGTGCCACGGGACAAGCCAGGGCCCGTCGGGAGACATGGGGAGGAGGGATGGAGAAGAGCACAAGGGAAGGAATGGATGGTGGCACGGAAGGGATGGAGGACGAGGGAGGGACACACAGCAGGCCGTGCCTGGGCCCACACGGGTGATCTGTTGGCCCCGCGGCCGTGCTGGCTGCCACTGTGCCCACCACTTACCAGAACAGCACATCGACACTCACTGCCAAATCGCTTCGGGCGCCTTTAACGCCCACACACAACACGACCAGGCCGGAAAGGCACAAAGCGCAACGGCGGCCACGCCGGGCGGCCACGCCGGGCGGACGCCATCACACCCGCCATCACGCCCGCCGGGCCTCCACAACCGTCCTCCACCGGCACCGCCGCAGCCAATCAGCGGCCGCCGCTGGCAGCGCGGCCAATCACAGCAGCCGTGCGCGCCCCATTCCCGGCGCGGCTCTCTCTCAGGACCACGCTCGGCTCGGCTCGGCTCGGCTCGGCTCGGCTCGGCTCGGCTCGGCTCGGCTCGGCTCGGCTCGGCTCGGCTCGGCTCGGCTCGGCTCGGCTCGGCTCGGCTCGGCTCGGCTCGGCTCGGCTCGGCGGGCATCGCCCCTCGCAGCCCCCGCGGCCGCCTGTGAAGTGAAGCGAAGGGAAGTGAAGTGAAGTGAAGGGGGGTGGCGGTGAGGAGAGGCGGCCCCGACGGAGCCGCGGTGCATCGCACGGCGCTGGGAGCGGCCCCGGATACCGCCCAGGTACCGCCCGGGACGGTTCCCTCTGCGGGGCGGTCCGCGGGCCGGGTGCGGGCGGGCCGATGGCGCCCAGGGAGACGCGTGGGGGGGTGTGGGTGTGGGAGAGTGTCGTTCTTCATTGCCACGGGATTTCGAGCACTCCTCGAGCCGCTCAGTCCCCCCGCTCAGACCCACGTTTTCGCCATTCCTTCCGCTCTGCTCACTCACTCCTCAGTGTCTCGGTGTGACTCAGCGCTGTGTGGTGCTGCGTCCCATCGGAGGGGTATTGAAGAGTGAGAAGAGGAGCCTGCATTCCAAGCGCTTTCACAGACACTAGGTCTGGAATAAGAGGGAGGATGAAGGCCGTAAAGATTAGGACTGGAGAGCAGCTGGGAATGATTTGGCAGGGAGGTGATTGGATGTGTCCAGGGCAAGCTGAAAGCGGTTCGGGGGCTGCCCCCCCTCCTCGGGGTCAGAAGTTTGCAGCGAGGAAGACTATGAGCCTTCATCATCACGCCCTACTATGCACGCGCAAGGGGGGGAGGGACTGCATGCTCATGGGCTCTCGGGAATGTAATGAATATGTCTCCAAATTCCTGTCAACTCTTGATTATGTATTAGTTCGACCGATATCTATAGCCCAATTTCTCCTGACGGTGTGCAGGTGAGGTGGAGCGATCCCCCTTGCACCAGGGTGTACGCGCGTCACCAAGAAACACAGGCCTGCTCTATATCCTTCCCGGCTAGAGGGTCTGATTTCCACATGTCAAGAAGCACTATGGCAAATCCACCTGCAGAAAGCACAGCCCTTCCATTGAGTAACAAAGAAAGCACTCTGCCCTTGCTCCTGACCCTCGTCCCTGCCCCCACCTGCCCTCACAGTACAGCCATCTTCTCTTGAGCAGGGTAAAGAGCAGTGAGAATTCATACTTGGTTATCCTGGCACAAAGAGTTTGTGGGCCACAAAGAGAAATGCCCTGCATTCCAGAAAACAGAGGCAAAAAGAGACAGACGGAGGAGCGCCTAATAAAGATGTGACGATGTTCTCAGCTGCGGCTGCTGTTGCTGGATACAAGCAACCACACGAGGGAGGCTGAGCACGCTCTCCTGTCTCTATCCCAATCCAGGAAACACACAGAAGAGCTCAGTGCTCTCTTGCTTTCATTTCCTTCCATGACCAATTTTAAAATGCACCTTGTTCTAGGCCGGCACAAGCTCTAGGGCCTAAAGGCAGCGCCTGAGTGGCCAGCACAGCCCCGGGGCCTAAAGCCTCAGCCAGAGAGGCATGAGGGCCCTGTGACCTAAAGCCACCACAAGAGAGGCCAGCACCGACCCCAGCGCCTAAAGCCACAGCCCGAGATGCCTAAACAGACCCCGGGGCCTGAAGCCACAGGCAGGCAGGCCTGCACTGGCGCTGCATCCTGAAGACTCATCCCCAGCCTGAGAGGCCAGCACCAGCCCTGGGCCTAAAGCCAGAGTCACGGCATCGAGAGGCCAGCACCAGCTCCAGGGCCTAAAGCCACAGCCCAAAGGGCCAGCACGTGCCCTGGGGCCTGAAGCCACTGCTAGAGAGGCCAGCACCGGCCCCAGGGCCTGAAGCCACAGCCTGACAGGCTGGAACCAATCCGGGGAGTTCAAGCCACTACCACAGTTAGAGAGCTCAGCACAGGACTCAGGGTCTGAAGACACAGCCCCACCCTGAGAGGCCAGCACTGGCCTCGAGGCACACAGGGGTGCATTCCAATTGGTTTCTACTGATTCCTATTGGTCTCTATTCACCCCCATCAGTCCTTGCTGGTCTTTTCTGGACGCTGACGCATTCCTTTCACAAAAACGAGGTCTGATGTCCCACTCGTTTTCGGGTTTGTTGCCCGTTGGTAAAATATTTTATGACGTATACATATCAATCTATGTCTCGTCCCACTCAGTGCATTTTGAGGGGGTGAATCTTTTTCCATCTCCTGAGTCGCGCCTCCCCTGGTCAGCAAAGGGTCACTGCCGCAATGGAGTCATCCAAACTCAGAGGATTAATACACATCCATTTATTGACAGCGTTCTTAACAACTGACAACAGCCCACTGGAGGTAACGTTGCCTAATGGGCTAATTACAATTCATAAGCCTTACAGGTAACCAGCTGAAGGAAATGGCTGCTATGAAGACTCAAAGAATCGAGGAAGTCACATCCTGGTGTCAGGTGCACATCTTCAGTCTGATGGGTCGTCGGAGGTGGTGGTGTTCAGTTGACGACGACAGTACCAACTTATTTGTAAGTCCAAAGTGGTGGCACTCAGCCGCCTGCCGGCACTGCCCCACAGCTGTGCCTCTGCGCCCCTGGGGGCAGGAGCACAGGGGAGGCCCCTTTCGTGGGGACAGAGCCCTCTCGCCGCGCCCCACCGCGCAGCCCCAGGCTGGGAGGGGGGACTGAGAGGGGCGGTCAGATGGGCAGCAGCCCATCACAGACCACACGCAGGCTCCTGCTCGCAAAGTACGCCAGGGAGGCGTACATTGCTCGGGGCAGCACTCGCAGCAGGAGCCGATACAACAGCTCCTGGTCATAGTGCTGGGCGTACAGCACTGCAGAGCCCAGCACGGCAAAAAGCAGCAGCTGGAGGCTGACAAAGATGAAGCAGATCGTTCTGGCGGGCAAAAGAGGGCCAGGAATGAGGCGTCCCGACCCCACGGCAGCACAGCCGCATACAGCGTCAAAGGGGACAAGGCCCGCTGGCTGCAGCAGGGTCCAGGCCATCAGCCCACTGCCGGGAGCCCGGCTGCTGCCGGCTGGGCACAGGGCAATGGGGGATACTCACCTCATCCAGAAGACAAGCCCACGTCTCCTCGCCTGCTCAGCCTTCTCCTGTAGGTGAAGATGGGGCAGGGGTGCTGGTCAGGCCCTGCCGCACAGCCGGGGCTCGTGCAGGACAGTGGCAGCCCGGCAGCGCAGCAGCACAGCTGCAGCGCTGCAGGGAGCCCTGTCCCCGAGGAGAACCTTGTCGGACAGGGTGAGGGTGCGCTGGGCTCTGCCCCTTACCAGCTCTGCCTCCACCAGCTTCGGCAGCACAGCCCCAGGCACGTGGGCTGCCTCCAGCTCCAGCTGATGCTGCTGCCTGTAGGGAACAAGGCCTGCTTGGAGGTGCCGGCCTCTGTCAGCACGCGGGCTCCCCAGCAGTGCGTGCCCACCCCCGTGCACACCATGTGCCCAACTGAAACCCAAGCCCCAAGCCCAGCAGCACTGCAGTCCCGTTGCCGCCCCGGGTGCTGCAGAGGCCCAGTCCCACTCACCAGGCTCTCTTCAACTCCAGCTCCTCCCGCTCCTCTTGCAGGCGCTGTTTTTCCTGGCGCAGCACCTGGCAGACAAAAGCGTGAGTGCCCGTGCCCGCTGCAGATGTCCTCCAGGTCCCCATGCAGGGGCGGGCAGCTCCGATTCCCTCGCCCCTCCACACTACCTTGATCTCCTTTCTCCCAGCCTGCAGCTGCTGTTCCAGCTGGGCAATGAGCTGCTTCTCCTGCAAAGACGAAGTGTGTACCATGTGGGGCGGCTGCACTGGGCCCCATGGACCCGAGGGACGGGGACCGAGGTCCTCCCGCAGAGCCAGAGCTGTGAGGACGCTGAGCTCTGAGGACGGGCCCTCGCTCCACCCTACCTCATCCAGCTCATCTTTCGTGGCAGTCGTTCTTTTTTCACGTATTTGCTGGGCATCCTGCGGGAAAGGAGAAGAGGAGCGGCCATCACGGCATCCGCACTCCCACGGAGCTCCGTCTGATGGCAGCTCCATGCCGTTGTCCCCTCCTGCCCCCTCCATCATGGCAACCAGTGCCCACAGGGCTGGAGCTGCAGACCCACACGAGGGGACATCTGCTCACCTTCATCAAGGATTCCCTGGCCTCAGCCTTGCGCTTCTCCACGGCGCGCTCATGAGCCTGTGGGAGGGGAGAGGAGCAGCGTTGGCACCGAGGTGCTGCCAACAGCTTTGCATCCCGCCGGAGGTGCCCGGCCCTCTGCTGCCATGCCATGGGCAGGGTGCCCTCCAGCCGGCAGCTCGCCCCGCCGGCCCTTCTGTGTCTGTGCACCCAGAGCTCACCTGCAGCAGCTCCTCCAGCAGATTCACACGCTGCAGATCTGTTAATGTCCCGCTGGCAAACTGGGCCCGCATTACTGCACCACTCGCACAGCTCCTCACAGGACCAGAATCACCCGCAGAATGAGGCAGGCAGGTTCAGCGCTGACCCACTGCCCCTGCCCCACCCCAGGGCCTCTGTGAGGTCATCACATCATTGTGACATCACCCGCACAGGAGGGTCCTGGAAGATCATAGAACCATAGGATGGTTTCTGATGGAAGGGTCCTGGAAGATCATAGAAACGCAGAATGTTGTGGCTTGGGAACTTCCTCAGTGATCATAGAACCCTAGAATGGTTTTTGTTGGGAGGGTCCTTGGTAATCATAGAACCACAGGATGGTTTGTGTCGGAAGGGTCCTGGAAGATCACAGAACTGCAGGATGGAGTGGCTTGAAAGGTTCCTCAATGATCATAGAACCACCGAATGGTTTGCGTGGGGAAGGTCCATGAAGAACATAGAACCGCAGGATGGTGTGGGTTGGGAGGTTCCTTAGTGGTCATAGAACCATAGAATGGTTTGTGTTGGGAGGGTCCTGGAAGATAATAGAACCATAGGATGGAGTGGGTTGGAAGGGTCCTGGATGATCATAGAACCACACAATGGCGTGGCTTGGGTGGTTCCTTCATGATCATAAAACCATTGAATGGATTGTGTTGGAACGGTCCTTGAAGATCATAGAACCACAGGATGGTTTGTGTCGGAATGGTCCTGGAAGATCACAGAACTGCAGGATGGTGTGGCTTGAAAGGTTCCTCGATGATCATAGAACCACCGGTTGGGCTTGTGGGCTCTAAGAGCAGATGGGGTGAAGATATGAGACATGGAAACAGCTCCTAAGAGGAAAATACCCAGGAGGCTGGGATATGATTAGGAAACGAGAGGAAATTAAGTGCTCCTTACGTTTCTACTTCTTACATGATGCTGAAGCTCATGCAAATAAACTCAAGTTGTGGAGTTAGATGAACTTTCCTGGTGTAGGAGTGCTTCAGAGAATGGTTGCAACTCGTCATTGTCTTCTGCGCTCTGAACAGGACGCCGTGCCCAGGAACCGCCGCTGCCCAACAGCAGCTCCATCAGCGAGTTCCTCCTCCTGGCGTTGGCAGACACGCGGCAGCTGCAGCTCCTGCACTTCTGGCTCCTGCTGGGCATCTACCTGGCTGCCCTCCTGGGCAATGGCCTCATCAGCACAGCCGTAGCCTGCGACCACCGCCTGCACACCCCCGTGCACTTCTTCCTCCTCAACCTTGCCCTCCCCGACCTGGGCCGCGTCTCCACTGCTCTCCCCAAAGCCACGGCCAACGCCCCCTGGCACACCGGGGCCATCTCCTACTCAGGATGTATTGCCCAAACCTTTCCGTACGTCCTTCTGTTTCCAGGAGGGTATTCCCTTCTCACCGTCACGGCCTATGACCGCTACGTTGCCATCTGCAATCCCCTGCGCTACGGGACCCTGCTGGGCAGCAGAGCTTTCACCACCCTGGCAGCAGCTGCCTGGGGCACTGCTGTGTTGCAAACTGCCCATACGTTTTCTCTGCCTCTCTGCCAAGGCAATGCTGTGGATCAGTTCTCCTGTGAAATCCCCCGGATCCTCGAGCTCTCCTGCTCAGAATCCTATCTCGGGGAAGTTGGGCTTCTTGTCCTTATTGTCCTTGTCTTATTTGTGTGCTTTGCTTTCATTCTCTTCTCCCACGCGCAGATCTTCAGGGCCGTGCTGGGGATGCCCTCTGAGCAGGGACGGCACAAAGCCTTCTCCACGTGCCTCCCTCACCTGGCCGTGCTCTCCCTGTTTGTCACTACTTGCATGTTTGCCTACCTGAAGCCTCCCTCCGTCTCCTCCCCATCCATGGACCCGATGGTGGCTGTTCTCTACTCAGTGGTGCCCCCAGCAGTGAACCCCCTCATTTACAGCATGCGGAACCAGGAGCTCAGGAACACCCTCAGAAAATGTTCCAATACACACTGTTTCTCCATCGAAAAGATTTTCATCACTCTCTGAAGACTACAAAAACTGAGGGAAAAGCTTATTGATTTTACGTGGCTTGCATCTTTTTTCTCCATGTTTGCTTGTCATGCCTACAATAAATTTAATTCCGGTTAAATACTATTCATCATTAGTCTTTATTTTTACTGCCTAGCTCTATGTGATGAACCTATGAAAGATGCCAAAGAGATCCTTGAGGTTCTTTTTTGAGACGTTCATGCTACGAGTCTATGGGACAAGTACGCTCGCAAGCCAAGGACCCCCCAGCTCTGCTGGCTGGACCAACCCCAGAACCCAGACCAGTGATCTCTTCCTCTGTCCCTCTCTCGCCCTCCCCATACCCCGTTTCTCTCTTTTCCTTCTCTTCCTCTCATAAAGATGAGGCTGACATCACATCACACAAGGTTTACTTCCATTTCCTATAACATCACAAAGTTTAGCTGCACATGGAAATGACTGTAAAAGCGCCAATGCCTTTAAGATACTTATACTGCAGAAATTGTCATTAATGCTGATGACATTTCTGATGGATCTGATGGGTTTTATATAAACTGCTGTGAGTTACAGTGTACCAAGATAGGAAGTGGTTCTTTATGGCGTAACAAGCAATGGAATCTTGCTAAATTGGGGAACAACAGTTGAAGGTCAGCCAACAGCCACAGAGATTAAGATGAGGGATTAATAAAGGGGAGGAAGCAAGTCATTGTACCACTATCTTAGATGCAACTGTGCATGCCCAGAGAGACATTAGCGTGCATTAGTGAGTTTTGGGGAAAAAAAATGAATATATATGCCGGTGAATTGCATATTTATATGTTTTCCCAATTGACAGGGTCGACAGGAAGGACACAGACACCAACAAAAGGCATAGGCTCATTCTACTGTCCATTTCAAAGTAATACAAAAATAAAGCAGTGCCTATAGTCAAAAGATAAGCTTAACATCAAAGAAAATAAGCAAGGCAGTGCATCTGCTCATTACTACATGGCGTTAGCGATAGCGATTAGAAAAGAGACACCACCAATTGCCCTCATGCACTACCATCATCCAGACCTGCAGTCGCTGCAATGGGAAGCCCCATTTGCAGGGAGGGTCTGGAGGACCTGTCCGGCAGTTGGGAAGTCCTGCAGTGATGAGCCCAGCCTGTAGGTGAGGTCTCCAAAGTCGATGCAAGCAGATGCAGCCTTTAGTTTTGCACCAATTACTGGAGGAGATGGTTTTATATATATATCTATATACACCCAGAGGAAAATGAAGGCAGCAAACAAAGCCAGTGCCGTCCAGTTGATTGATTGCAAGTTCTAATTGACTAAGGGATGTGCGGATGATGGGGAAGTGGGTGATGGTAAAGAGAGAAATTCTAGCAAACGGCTTACGGAGCGGGGATGGTGACCAGCAGGGATCCAGCGACGTCTCGTTGGTCTGCAGGGAGGCAGTCAGTGATGTCTCATTGAACTCCACAGCTGGGTGGAAGGGATACCTGTTCTTCCTTGGAACTCTTTGGGTCTTCATCCTCTCCATAGCGTCCTTTCTGTTACCAGGGGCAGCAGCTGGTTGTCAGGGGCCCTCCTGCTTACCCCAGTTCTCAGGGGCATCACATCCTGTTCATCATGGTGGTGGTAGCTGTCAGGTGCCCACATTATGTCCATCAGGAGGAACAGAACGTTCATCCCCTTACAGCTGGGCTCATGGTAATTAGCCATGAACTCCGAAAGCTGATTGAGCAGGTTATGTCTGCTCAGTAGATAGACGCCGCTGAGCAAGCTTTGAACCAAAAAAGTCTTCCAGCTTCTCACACCTTTATACCACTGAATACCCAAATCTACATAAATGCAAGGCGCAACGTCTGCTTTTCTCCTGTTGGTTTTCCCCCAAAAAATCAGGCCAGGGGTCAAGGAGAAACCAAGGGAGTTGTGCTATCTGTTGTGGTGCACCACAGTCCTCTTTGGCCAGACTGCCCAGGCCCCCTGCAACAGGCTTCACTGGGTAACAGACATTGCAGCAGGGTTCCCTTGTGATTAAGACAGATATCATTTGACCGCTGTTACTACGTATTAAGCATTACAACAGAGCCTCCGTAGGTAAACACCAGAATACATCTACTGACATGGCAAAATATAGATAAATGGCATCTTCTGTGTGCAATTAATGCTTTACCTATCAGGTATACTGTGAGAGCTGGTGAGGTTGATCTGTAGGTCAGCTTTCATCCAGGGGGTACAGTAAGGCCCCAGCCTTTCACCTGGTTCTGTCCTCTCCGTTCCACCTGGTTCTGTCCTCTCCCAGATCCTACAGTCCAACCAAAGCATGGGAAGACCCCCAGATACACTGGGCAGGAGACAAATCAGGGCGGGCTCATCAATCAGCACAAGTGAAAATGTGAGCAGTTCCTCTGAGCGCCCGAGTGGGACCCTCAAGATGGCGAACTCACCATTCCCTGCTGGGCACGCAGTGTACCTAACAGATAACTCCAGCTGGGACACAGCCTCTCTCCAGTTAGGGCTCTCTTCTGTCCTACCGGGGTCAAGACTGAAGGGGAAAGGGCTTGCTGATTCCGAGTGTGTTGAAACGGGTGTTTCATTGAGGAAACCTCAGATCTCTGTGGCGTGGTTTCTGTGGCTTGGTTTGGTGAGAGTAGTAAAACGCCACCGAGCAGCATTTCTCCTGTAGGTAATGGGAGCGGTGAAGAGGAGAAGTCAGGAAACTGGAAGTAGAATTTCATCAGATGCATCCAGAAGAAGCAACGGAACCGGAGGAACTGGAGCTGATCTACAGCCAATGTCACGTACCCAAACATGGACGGAGCTGACATTTCTCTGTTCTCACTCACGTGCACCGTTCCCAGCTGGGCTCACATATTGATTACGCCGAGTGCTGCCTGCTGTCTACACCACGACACGACTAGATTAAAGCATGCGTTCACCTGTCAGGGAAGAGTGCACGCTCTTCGGGCCACTTGCAGGCTCCGTCTCCTGTGTGGATGTGCAGGGAGGTAACGAGGCTGGAAGTGCTTCTGAAGCTTCTCGTCAACTCAGGGCACTGCTGCGGTCCGTGTGCTGCGTGGATGTGCTCATGGGAGCAGAGGGAAGAAGTGCGGAAGGAGGGCAGAAGTGAATTTGAAGCTCTCCCACACTGAGGGCACTCGTAGGATCGCTATCCCGTGTGGATGCGCCGGTGGCCATTAAGGCCAGAATGGCTTTTGTAGCTCTTCTCACACTCAGGGCACTTATAGGGTCTGTCTCCTGTGTGGGTGCGTCTGTGGTACTTGAGGTCCGAATTGCTTCTGTAGCCCTTCCCACACTCGGGGCACTTGTGGGGTCTCTCTCCCGTGTGGACATGCTGGTGGTATCTGAGGTGGGATCTGGCTCTGAAGCTCTTGTGACACTCGGGGCATTTGTAGGGTCTCTCTCCTGTGTGGACGCGCTGGTGACAAATGAGTTCAGTTCTGCTTTTGAAGCTCTTCCCACACTCGGAGCACTGGTAGGGTCTGTCTCCCGTGTGGATGCGCCGGTGGCAGACGAGGTGGGTACTCTTTTTGAAGCTCTTCCCACACTCGGAGCACTCGTAGGGCCTCTCCCCTGTGTGGATGCGCCGGTGGCAGACGAGGTGGGTACTCCTTCTGAAGCTCTTCCCACACTCGTGGCACTCGTAGGGCCTCTCCCCTGTGTGGATGCGCCGGTGGCAGGTGAGGTTGTAACTGCTTCTGAAGCCCTTCCCACACTCGCAGCACTTAAAGCAGTTCTCTTCCGTGTGGATGCGCTGACGGACAGTGAGGTCGGAACCGCATTTGAAGCTCTTTTCACAGTCAGAGCTCTTGTACAGCCCCTCCCCAGGATGTATGCGCTGACCGTTAACGTCACTGGAACACCTCTTAAAGCTTTTCCCAGACACATCACACGGGCTCTGCCTTTTCTCCTGGCGCTCATCGTCGCTCCTTAGGCCTTCAGGCTGCTCATGATCTGAGCTGCGGCTCAGGGGATTTCTCACTCTCTTTCCCGGATGGTTTCCCAGTGGCTTCCTGAAGTGCTCTCCTTGCTCCAGGCCCCCTTGGGCATCTCTGATTTCTACCATGGAGGCACTACCCCAAAGCCTTTTGGCCACACCACTTCTCTGCAGATCCTCATTTATACCTGAGGTCTCATCTGCTGCTGGATGATAGAGGAAATGCAGAAATAGCACACGGTGCCCCAAATTTTGCCCAGCCAAAGATGGCTTTTGCCATTCCCAACCTCCTCTTTACCTCCACCACCTCACCTGGGCAAAAGTCTTCCGCTACGTCCTCATGGCTGTGCACATCTGGGATCCAGGGCTCTTCCCCTCCTTCCAGCAGGGAGATCACCATGGGTTTGGGGACTGGAAGTTCAGCTTCAAGGAGAGAAACAGTGGAGATGAGAGCATTGCCATCATTCTGGCACAGCTGCTTGTCCAGCCACCCAACTACGTGTCCCTCCCCACTTGTGAAACCACAATCAGGGCTGAACGGCGCTGGAAGAAAACATACTGACTTCCTTTTGAGCCCAGCACACCTTTAACGTGTCTGAAAATCATGCAGGGAAGGGAATTATTCCCAATTCCCTTTACAAAGCTTCGTGTTCCTTCCAAATTCCTCAGTGACCAAGGTTTCACAAAGGTTCATGCGAGCTGAACAGAGAAGCGTATCCTGCTCCAGGAGTAACCTGGGACTTGTCTGGGTGCTGGAGCCGGTGGCACCACGCATAGCAGCAACACGAGGGCTGTTTGCAGAGTGCTGATCCCCCCCTTCCTGGCTGATGCCTGCTTGTGAGCAGTGACTCTGCTGCATTCATCAGGGCGATGAGCACTCCAATCCCTCCTGAAACTCATGCTTATCCGCGTTCCTTTCCTTGGTGTTGTGTTAGTACCTAACAGCATTGGGACCACTGTACATTCTCCTTGCGGACCGTCACCCTGCACAGCCACAGGTGCCCTAACGAGGAGGAAAGGCAGCAAAGCTCTCACCCAGCCAGGCCACGGACTCGTACGTCTCCAGCATCACATCCCGGTACTGCGCTCGCTGCGAAGGGTCCAGCAGTGCCCACTCCTCCCTGCTGAAATACACGGCCACCTCCGCAAAGCTCACGGGCTCCTGCAAGCAAAGAGCTCCCTGCTGTGAATAACCAAGGCCCAGGGAAGCAGCTCGTAGAAGAGAGAAACTCCCATCCCAGCCACTTCTCTGTCCCCAGCACACAAATGCTGGCTGAGGGCATCTCTCTCTCCCCCTGCATGCACATCCCTTGACACACAGCCGCTCCTGGCTGCTTCCCCATGCCCCTACCTGAGATGTGGCCATCTCCTGCTGTGCAGCAGGCTGCATCAATCACAGGCGAGAGGCAGAAGTGCAGCTGGAGCCTGCTGGGACAAGAGAAACGGCAGAGGAGGTCTCAGGAAACAGCAGTCCCTGCCCAACCCCAGCCCTCCTCAGCCCGTCTGCAGTTATACACTGACGTGAAAAGTGTATTGGGGTTTTCTTGTTTTAAATGGATGACCCTGGCACGCCTTTTGGTTCGAACACTCATCCCAAACCCCACAGGAACGGGGAGGCTCTCATGGGTGTACTTCTCACAACCTTTACACTTTTTGCGTGCGCAGGACAGTACTGACGCGTCGCATATCCAATTTCAGCTGTGGCACGGGCTGAAATTTCTGAAGTTATTTTGGACTTCGAGAACCACAAACTCTCTCTCACGCACACCTACGTAAAGGAGGATTCTCATCAGAGGAAATTGCCCGAACTGACTGATACGGCGGAGTGGGGCGGCCCATTGTGTCACTCTTATAAAGAATAAGAACGATTTTCTGTACCGATACCGTAAGTCTCTCTGTCAGGAAACTCTCTACGACTCAGACCGGAGTGATGGAAAGCAGCCCTTATCCTCAGAGCCGGAGGCACAATAAGATCCTTCCACCTAATGGTGCACGCCAGGCACTAAAGACCTTCAGCGGATCTACATTCCCTGTGTCACAAAACATACAGGGATTTCTTCCTGAGAGCAGCAGCAGCAAAGCCCCAAACGTTTGTGCTGACACCCAGCAAAGCATCGGTGACTTTGAACTGCATCCTGAAGAAACCCCTGACGCTGTACTGCTGTCTGTTTGGAAAGGATGTGTTTGTAACAGAAGCCCGTGAGATTCCAGACGGTTTGGTTGGTGTTGGGGGAGGGGACCGCTTTGTGCTCCGGAGGAGGTGGGGGCAGAGCCCTCTGTGTGCTCGAGAGGTGGGCAAGGGAGGGTCCCGTTGGTGTGAGCGCTGCGCAAAGAGAAGCCAGCCTGCGTGCTAAAGAGGTGCCGTAGAGCCATACTCGGGCCGAAACAGCGGGGTGTTGCTCAGCGTCAGTCCCATATCACATGGGCAAACCGAGAGACCACCGGAGACCCTTCCCCGGCCCTTCCCCCAGCTCAGCACCCTGCCCGGAGGCAGCTTTGCCACGGAGAGGTGCCGGAAAGCAAAGTATGGCACTGAGTCGATCACCTCACCCTCTGCCCACCCCCACCGACAGCACAGGGCCTGAAGGCACTCACCTGCATCAGAAACGCTTTGGCATTTACATTTCCCACCTCCCCCCACCGTGGCCTTCCTTTCCTTTCTCACATCACAGTGAGCACCCGGACCGCATTCCCTTCCATGGCGCTTCCTCGGCTGCGTGTGCCCTTTGCACGAGGAGACCGGGCTGCACCCACCTGCTGGGGTATAAAAGAGATGGAAGAGAATTACCCGCACGGAGGTCTTTGACTGGGAGAATCAAAAGGAGGCAGGGGAATGATTACTGCGTACAGAGATCCATACGTGCAGAGCTATGGAGAAAGGTCGTCTCATCTGTGAGGACCGGGGGAGAAATGCAGTCCCGGCCATGCTGTACGAGAGAGCCGGCAGGTCGGCACTGCGCTGACCTCCTCTGCTCCATTCCTCCCGTTCCCAACTCCAACCCCTTCCCGTGTCCCGCGGTGCCCAACCCGGGCTGCAACACGCCTGGGAACAGCCGCTCCCCCCGTTGCAGCCCCTCTGGCCCAGCAAACTGTTGTGCTGGGCGGGAGATGGGAGCCGGGACTGCGATCCCGGCCGGGGAAAAGCAGCGCCGGTTCGGAACAGCGTTTTGCTGCTCCCCTCTGCCCTCCCGGTGCTGTTTGCAGGGAGCCGAAGAGCCTTCGCAGGGACGGGGACGGTCACCAAAAGAAACGTAAAAGCGCGTGGAATAAAAGAGGAATGGGAAAACCCCGCTAAATAGAAAGTAAGGAGCATCGCTGCAGGACGATTAAATCCGTCTCCCGGATGAAAACGAATCCCCTTTGTCCCGACCTTCCACGCTCGTGCTCCTCTGCACGAGCAACGCAGGGCGCTCACCTCGGCCGCAGAGCCGCTCCACCTCCGCCGCGGGCAGCCCGGCTCCGTGGAGCCGCGTAGAGCAGCGGATGCCGAACGCCCTCAGCCCTCAGCCGGCCGCAGGACGGCCTCGGTGCACCGCTGCCAGCACGGGGCCGCCCGGACGGCTTCCAGCCAGGCTCTCTCCGCTTCACGGGGCGCCCCCTCCGAGCGCTGCTGGGTGCGGAGCCGTCAGCTCCACCTCAGCCTTTTCCCACCCGGAGATGGCCCGGGAAGAGCCCACCTCCCAGGCTGCTCCCCTAGCGGGGCATCGCTCATTGGCACGTCAGATCACCAGCCCGGGGCTTCGTCTTTTATCATGCTAATTGAGCACAGGTTTCTCGAGAGCGTCTCGGCTTCCTTTTGTGGGGACGTGGGCACGGCCCTGTGCTCGGCCATCCCCGCTTTCTCGTCCTCGCGCTCCTTTTGCACTGCTCAGCCCCACGAGGAGGTCTTGGCGAGAGATCGCACTCCGCCTGCCCTGCTCCCATCTCCCTGGATTTGGGTCACATCCTCACTCGGCGGTCCTGTGCTGTCCTCCCGTTTTACCACGGAGCAAATGAGGCGCCTCATGGTGGGTCGAACCTCTTTCCCCCGGGCTGAAAAGAACTCCTCCTGACTCACACTCCGGCGGTAACCGGGCTCGTTCTTCTCGAAGAACTTCCTTTCCTGATTCATCCATAGGTGCTCTTTTGAAGGCATCAGCACGGTTAACCTCTGTGCCTTCCAAGCGCCGCTGTGCCGTTCACTGTACGTATTCACTACACTCCCGAGAACCCCTTAGCATACGGTCCCTCCCCCTCCTGCAGCGCCATGAGCAGCGGGGGTCTCCTCCTGGTGGTCGTTGGATAAAGGCCCGTAGTCTTCCTCGCGAAGGCTCATAGTCTTCCTGGCCGTAAACTTCCGACCCTGATTGAGGGGCAGCCCTCGAACCAGTTCTAACTTGCTCCGTGGACACCTTATCACCTCCTCGCCTGCTGTCCTTCAGCTGTTCTCAAACCCTCATCTTTATCTCTCTTACCCTGGCATCGTCCCGATCCCATCTTGTTGCTATCCCGTTCTTCTAGCGGCCTCTGCATATTTGCTTCCGTGAACTCCCTCTAACTCTCTTTCACCCTTAGTTTCTGCGGACCCTTTTCCTACTGAACCCTTTCTTACCCTTCATCAGAACATGCAAGGACATTTTCCTCGGGTTCCACATTTGTGTTTTATAAACGTGTCTCGCTGTGGCCTAATAAGCAATGGGAATCTTCCAAACTGGGGGAAAGTGAATGAAAGGCAGTCAGAGGGCTCAGCGATGAAGCTGACGGTGAAAAAAGGGGAAGAAGTAGGTGGGCTCAATGGGAAACGCTCCCTCGGAAGCAGCACGGGAACGGCAGTTAGAAAACGGAGTGCCAACCACTCAGGAATGGCAGTGATGTGTGGAATCAAACTCTATACCCGGTTAGGTTATAAAGCAGGTATGTTTATTTGGCTGGCCGGGTGCAAGGGGGATCACTCCACCAAACTTGCACACCAGCGAGCAAAAAGCGCTACGGATTTGTAAGCCAAAGCCATACATATTCAGCAGAATTCTTGGAAGTCATCTACATATTCATTATCCTTCCGGAAATTCATTTACATACTGCCCCTCCCCCGGCGCACGCGCTGTCCTTAAGAGGGGTCTCCCTCTGGTGGTCGTGGGGATGAAGTCAGAAGTGTTCCTCGCGAAGGCTTCACGTCTTCCTCGGTCTGACCTTCTTACGGTGCATTCAAACCAGTCAAAGCCATTCCTTTTGCATCGTTTCCTTTCTTTGTGTTTGCACAGCTGACCATGAAATGTTGAGATGTCGTTCTCCTTCCCTGGTTTCTAAAGCTAGCTTATTTAACCCCTATGTGTTCAAACCCCAGACCCACCTGAGCTCCTGATCTCACCCCCATCCACCCAACCTGTGATGCCATCACAGAAGGCCACCAGGTTGGCCGAGCGCTATTTCCTCTTGGTGAACCCACGCTGACCATTCCTCATATCCTTCTTCTCTTCCAATTGCTTGGAGATGGCATCCAGAATCAGCTGTTCCATCACCTTCCCAGGGACAGAGGTGAGACTGACTGGCCTGTAGTTTCCCAGACCCTCCTCCTTGCCCTTTCTGAACACCAGAGGGACACTGGCTATCCTCCAGTCTTCAGGCACCTCTCCTGTTTTCCAGGGCCTATCGAAGACGACAGAGAGCAGTTCAGCAGTCACCTCTGCCAGCTCCCTCAGCACACGTGGATGCATCCCATCGGGACCCATGGATTTGTGCTGATCCCACACTGATCCCACCCAGACTCTTCTGGACCATCCCCTCCTCAACCAGAGGGGAAGTTCTGCTACGTTATAGATGAGTATACGCATGGATACTTTGCTGTGAGGTCACTTGTGCAAGCAGAACTCACCACCTTGTACCAAACATGTGGCTGAGATGCTGTTTGAGAGGTTATTTCTGTCTCTGGAAGTGACAGACCTGCAGCAGGAACAAGGCTGGCAAAGGGCCTTGGAAGACATTCTTTCTGTAGTAGCCAATACGACAGCCTTTAATTCCGGGCTGAGCTCTGTACCTTTAGGAATGCAGCTCATGGTCATCCCCGTGTGTCTGGTAAGCCAGCAGAAGGCACCCGCTTGGCAGGTGGATTGAGAGATCCCTTCTGCCTGGGAAGCTGATTGCCTGCATACAGGAAGAGGCCTTGGGTATGGGTTTTCACATCCCCCGAACATTAGCACATGATGGGTGCATAACACGGACGTGTCTACCTGCAAGGTCAGCATCAGGCATGTGACTTGAAAGGTCACGGTGAGATTTCATCTGTGTGGCGTGCTGGAAGGCCAAAAGGAGCTGATGGATCTACCCTGGAGGGTAGATGGTGAGAGGATGGCACTTTCCGTCTACCTGAACTGGTGGAAGACATTTGATACTGCCCTGTATGAGACCCTTCCCTCTGAAGAGAGAGGGGTGAGGCGTGAATTGATGGATGGACCACTCACTGTATGTCGAATTGGATGGATGGTCACAGCCAGAGTTGTGGTCAACCGCTCAGTGGCTGTGTGGATACAATGGTATTTTTCAGGAGTCTGCAAGTGCTGCTGGGCTTGGGGCTCGGGTTCTGTTCAGCATATGGTGTGACAGAGCAGCCCGACCCCAGCCCGGGGGTGGGCACGCACTGCTGGGGAGCCCGCGTGCTGACAGAGGCCGGCACCCTCCAAGCAGGCCTTGTTCCCTACAGGCAGCAGCATCAGCTGGAGCTGGAGGCAGCCCACGTGCCTGGGGCTGTGCTGCCGGAGCTGGTGGAGGCAGAGCTGGTAAGGGGCAGAGCCCAGCGCACCCTCACCCTGTCCGACAAGGTTCTCCTCGGGGACAGGGCTCCCTGCAGTGCTGGGGCTGCCACTGTCCTGCACGAGCTCCGGCTGTGCAGCAGGGCCTGACCAGCGCCCCTGCCCCATCTTCACCTACAGGAGAAGAAGGAGCAGGCGAGGAGACGAGGGCTCGCCTTCTGGATGAAGTGAGTATCCCCTCATTGCCCTGTGCCCAGCCAGCAGCAGCCGGGCTCCAGGCAGTGGGCTGATGGCCTGGACCCCGCTGCAGCCGGCGGGGCTCCCGGGCGGCCCCTTTGGTGCTGTGTGGGGCTGTGCTGCCGTGGGGTCGGAACGCCTCATTCCCAGCCCGGCCGTCTTTTGCCCCCCAGGACAATCTGCCTCATCTTCGTCAGCCTCCTGCTGCTGCTCGTTGCCGTGCTGGGCTCTGCAGTGCTGTACGCCCAGCACTATGACCAGGAGCTGTTGTATCGGCTCCTGCTGCGAGTGCTGCCCCAGGCAATGTACGCTTCCCCGGCGTACTTTGCGAGCAGGAGCCTGCGTGTCGTCTGTGATGGGCTGCTGCCCATCTGACCGCCCCTCTCAGTCCCCCCTCCCAGCTCGGGGCTGCGCAGTGGTGGGGTGCAGGGAGAGAGCTCTGTCCCCACGGAAGGGGCCTCTCCTGTGCTCCTGCCCCCAGGGGCGCACAGGCACAGCTGTGGGGCAGTGCCGGCAGGCGGCTGAGTGCCACCACTTTGGACTTACAAATAAGTTGGTACTGTCGTCGTCAACTGAACACCACCACCTCCGACGACCCATCAGACTGAAGATGTGCACCTGACGCCAGGACGTGGCTTCTTGGATTCTTTGAGTCTTCGTAGCAATTTCCTTCAGCTGGTTACCTGTAAGGCTTATGAATTGTAATTAGCCCATTAGGCAATGTTACCTCCAGTGGGCTGTTGTCAGTTGTTAAGAACGCTGTCAATAAATGGATGTGTATTAATCCTCTGAGTTTGGATGACTCCATTGCGGCAGTGACCCTTTGTTGACCAGGGGAGGCGCGACTCAGGAGATGGAAAAAGATTCACCCCCTCAAAATGCACTGAGTGGGACGAGACATAGATTGATATGTATACGTCATAAAATATTTTACAAACGGGCAACAAACCCGAAAACGAGTGGGACATCAGACCTCGTTTTTGTGAAAGGAATGCGTCAGCGTCCAGAAAAGACCAGCAAGGACTGATGGGGGTGAATAGAGACCAATAGGAATCAGTAGAAACCAATTGGAATGCACCCCTGTGTGCCTCGAGGCCAGTGCTGGCCTCTCAGGGTGGGGCTGTGTCTTCAGACCCTCAGTCCTGTGCTGAGCTCTCTAACTGTGGTAGTGGCTTGAACTCCCCGGATTGGTTCCAGCCTGTCAGGCTGTGGCTTCAGGCCCTGGGGCCGGTGCTGGCCTCTCTAGCAGTGGCTTCAGGCCCCAGGGCACGTGCTGGCCCTTTGGGCTGTGGCTTTAGGCCCTGGAGCTGGTGCTGGCCTCTCGATGCCGTGACTCTGGCTTTAGGCCCAGGGCTGGTGCTGGCCTCTCAGGCTGGGGATGAGTCTTCAGGATGCAGCGCCAGTGCAGGCCTGCCTGCCTGTGGCTTCAGGCCCCGGGGTCTGTTTAGGCATCTCGGGCTGTGGCTTTAGGCGCTGGGGTCGGTGCTGGCCTCTCTTGTGATGGCTTTAGGTCACAGGGCCCTCATGCCTCTCTGGCTGAGGCTTTAGGCCCCGGGGCTGTGCTGGCCACTCAGGCGCTGCCTTTAGGCCCTAGAGCTTGTGCCGGCCTAGAACAAGGTGCATTTTAAAATTGGTCATGGAAGGAAATGAAAGCAAGAGAGCACTGAGCTCTTCTGTGTGTTTCCTGGATTGGGATGGAGACAGGAGAGCGTGCTCAGCCTCCCTCGTGTGGTTGCTTGTATCCAGCAACAGCAGCCGCAGCTGAGAACATCGTCACATCTTTATTAGGCGCTCCTCCGACTGTCTCTTTTTGCCTCTGTTTTCTGGAATGCAGGCATTTCTCTTTGTGGCCCACAAACTCTTTGTGCCAGGATAACCAAGTATGAATTCTCACTGCTCTTTACCCTGCTCAAGAGAAGACGGCTGTACTGTGAGGGCAGGTGGGGGCAGGGACGAGGGTCAGGAGCAAGGGCAGAGTGCTTTCTTTGTTACTCAATGGAAGGGCTGTGCTTTCTGCAGGTGGATTTGCCATAGTGCTTCTTGACATGTGGAAATCAGACCCTCTAGCCGGGAAGGATATAGAGCAGGCCTGTGTTTCTTGGTGACGCGCGTACACCCTGGTGCAAGGGGGATCGCTCCACCTCACCTGCACACCGTCAGGAGAAATTGGGCTATAGATATCGGTCAAACTAATACATAATCAAGAGTTGACAGGAATTTGGAGACATATTCATTACATTCCCGAGAGCCCATGAGCATGCAGTCCCTCCCCCCCTTGCGCGTGCATAGTAGGGCGTGATGATGAAGGCTCATAGTCTTCCTCGCTGCAAACTTCTGACCCCGAGGAGGGGGGGCAGCCCCCGAACCGCTTTCAGCTTGCCCTGGACACATCCAATCACCTCCCTGCCAAATCATTCCCAGCTGCTCTCCAGTCCTAATCTTTACGGCCTTCATCCTCCCTCTTATTCCAGACCTAGTGTCTGTGAAAGCGCTTGGAATGCAGGCTCCTCTTCTCACTCTTCAATACCCCTCCGATGGGACGCAGCACCACACAGCGCTGAGTCACACCGAGACACTGAGGAGTGAGTGAGCAGAGCGGAAGGAATGGCGAAAACGTGGGTCTGAGCGGGGGGACTGAGCGGCTCGAGGAGTGCTCGAAATCCCGTGGCAATGAAGAACGACACTCTCCCACACCCACACCCCCCCACGCGTCTCCCTGGGCGCCATCGGCCCGCCCGCACCCGGCCCGCGGACCGCCCCGCAGAGGGAACCGTCCCGGGCGGTACCTGGGCGGTATCCGGGGCCGCTCCCAGCGCCGTGCGATGCACCGCGGCTCCGTCGGGGCCGCCTCTCCTCACCGCCACCCCCCTTCACTTCACTTCACTTCGCTTCACTTCACAGGCGGCCGCGGGGGCTGCGAGGGGCGATGCCCGCCGAGCCGAGCCGAGCCGAGCCGAGCCGAGCCGAGCCGAGCCGAGCCGAGCCGAGCCGAGCCGAGCCGAGCCGAGCCGAGCCGAGCCGAGCCGAGCCGAGCCGAGCCGAGCCGAGCCGAGCCGAGCCGAGCCGAGCCGAGCCGAGCCGAGCGTGGTCCTGAGAGAGAGCCGCGCCGGGAATGGGGCGCGCACGGCTGCTGTGATTGGCCGCGCTGCCAGCGGCGGCCGCTGATTGGCTGCGGCGGTGCCGGTGGAGGACGGTTGTGGAGGCCCGGCGGGTGTGATGGCGGGCGTGATGGCGTCCGCCCGGCGTGGCCGCCGTTGCGCTTTGTGCCTTTCCGGCCTGGTCGTGTTGTGTGTGGGCGTTAAAGGCGCCCGAAGCGATTTGGCAGTGAGTGTCGATGTGCTGTTCTGGTAAGTGGTGGGCACAGTGGCAGCCAGCACGGCCGCGGGGCCAACAGATCACCCGTGTGGGCCCAGGCACGGCCTGCTGTGTGTCCCTCCCTCGTCCTCCATCCCTTCCGTGCCACCATCCATTCCTTCCCTTGTGCTCTTCTCCATCCCTCCTCCCCATGTCTCCCGACGGGCCCTGGCTTGTCCCGTGGCACCGTGGTCCCAGTGGTGTGAGCGAGGTCCCTTTGGTTGCCCCTCATATCCCCAAGCTGGGCCGTGCCCCCTGTGTCCCTTCCTGCCGTAGGAACGCCCGCAGCAGCTGGCTGCTGTCCCCAGGCTGTGGTATTTTGCAGACAACAGCTTTTCCCTCCTCGAATTGTTTTACAGCCCCTTATGATCTCTTTTCTCAATGCTAACAGTTGTCACGAGCTCAGTCGTCTAAGAATTTGAGACTGGAGTTCACCTAAGGGGACTGGAGGGAACCTAATGAGGTTGAATGAGGCCAAGTGCAGGGTGCTCTTGGGCCGGGGCGGTCCCAGGTACTTGGATAAACTGGGCGAAGAAGCCCTTGAGAGCAGCCGTGTGGAGAAGGACTTGGGGGTCCTGGTGGACGAGAAGCTGGACGTGAGCCAGCAGTGTGCGCTTGCCGCCCAGAAGGCCAACTGTGTTCTGGGCTGCATTACAAAAAGGGTGTCCAGCAGGGAGAGGGAGGGGATTGTCCCGCTCTGCTCGGCTCTTGTGAGGCCCCATGTGAAGCACCGCGTCCAGGCCTGGAGCCCCCAGCACAGGAAGGACGTGGCGCTCTTGGAGCAGGTCCAGAGGAGGGCCACTAAGATGGCCAGAGGGCTGGAGCACCTCTCCTGTGAGGAAAGGTTGAGGGAACTGGGCTTGTTCAGCTTGGAGAAGAGAGGGCCCCGGGGAGACCTAAACCAACGCCTAACCCAAACCCTAACCCTAGCCCAACATCTAAACCAACACCTAATCCTAAACCTAAGGCAATCCCTAATCCTAAACCTAAGCCAACAGCTAACCCTAACCCAATCCATAGCCCTAAGCCTAAGCCTAACCCTAAGCCAAACCCTAGCCCTAACCATAGCCCTAACTCCAGCACTAACCGTAATGGTAAACTTAATGATAATCCTAACCCTAACACAAACCCTTCTTTCCGGAGCTGGGGAAACCGACTCCAGAAATGCCATCTGAGGGAACAGACGTCCTGGCAGATAGAACAAACCAGGTGTGAGCACTGTCTTTCCAAAGTTACACTGAAGCCGTTGGAGGAAAGGTCGGACCTCAGGCCTTCCCGCGGCACCAACTACTGACGGCGGATTTGCTCACAGATCCTTCACAGCTGTTTCAAAGAACCATTCTGTGATTCTATGATCTTCCAGGACCCTTCCAAGCCACACCATCCTGTGGTTCTATCATCTTCCAGGACTCTTGCAACACAAACCATTCTATGGTTCTGTGATCACTAAGGAACCTCCCAAGCCACGCCGTCCTGCAGTTCTATGATCTTCCAGGACCCTTCCAACACGGACCATCCTATGGTTCTATGATCTTCCAGGACCCTCCTGTGCGGGTGATGTCACCATGACGTGATGACCTCACAGATGCCCTGGGGTGGGGCAGGGGCAGTGGGTCAGCGCGGAACCTGCTGGCCCCATTCTGCGGGTGGTGCTGGTCCAGCGAGGAGCTGTGCGAGTGGTGCAGTAATGCGGGCCCAGTGTGTCAGCAGAAGATTAAGGGCGGTGTGGCGTGCGAAGCTGGTGGAGGAGGAGCTGCTGGTGAGCTCTGGGTGCACAGACACAGAAGGGCCGGCGGGGGGAGCTGCCGGCTGGAGGGCAGCCTGCCCATGGCATGGCAGCAGAGGGCCGGGCACCTCCGGTGGGATGCAGAGCTGCCGGCAGCACCTCGGTGCCAACGCTGCTCCTCTCCCTTCACACAGGCTCATGCGGCCGTGGAGAAGTGCAAGGCCGTGGCCAGGGAATCCTTGATGAAGGTGAGCAGATGTCCCCTCGTGTAGGTCTGCATCTCCAGCCCTGTGGGCACTGGTTACCCCGACGGAGGGGGCAGGAGGGGATGGCGGCATGGAGCTGCCGTCAGACGGAGCTCCGTGGGAGTGCTGCTGCCCTGATGGCTGCTCCTCTTCTTCTTTCCCACAGGATGCCCAGAAATTACGGGCAGAAAGAACAGCTGCCAGGAAAGAGAAGCTGAAGCAGGTAGGGGGGAGCGGGGGCTCGTCCTCAGAGCTCAGCGTCCTCACAGCTTTGGCTCTGTGGGAGGACCTCGGTCCCCGTCCCTCGGGTCCATGGGGCCCGGCGCAGCCGCCCCACATGGCACACCCTTTGTCTTTGCAGGAGAAGCATCTCGTTGCCCAGCTGGAAGAGCAGCTGCAGGCTGAGACAGAGGAGATGGAGGTAGCGTGGAGGGGCGAGGGGATGGGGGCTGCCCGCCCCCGCGTGGGGACCTGGAGGACGTCTGCAGCAGGCACGGGCACTCACGCTTTTGTCTGCCAGGTGCTGCGCCAGGAAAAACAGCACCTGCAAGAGGAGCGGGAGGAGCTGGAGCTGGAGGGTGCCTGGTGAGTGGGACTGGGCCTCTGCAGCACCCGGGGCAGCAACGGGACTGCAGTGCTGCTGGGCTTGGGGCTTGGGTTTCAGTTGGGCACATGGTGTGACAGAGCAGCCCGACCCCAGCCCGGGGGTGGGCACGCACTGCTGGGGAGCCTGCGTGCTGACAGAGGCCGGCACCCTCCAAGCAGGCCTTGTTCCCTACAGGCAGCAGCATCAGCTGGAGCTGGAGGCAGCCCACGTGCCTGGGGCTGTGCTGCCGAAGCTGGTGGAGGCAGAGCTGGTAAGGGGCAGAGCCCAGCGCACCCTCACCCTGTCCGACAAGGTTCTCCTCGGGGACAGGGCTCCCTGCAGTGCTGGGGCTGCCACTGTCCTGCACGAGCTCCGGCTGTGCAGCAGGGCCTGACCAGCACCCCTGCCCCGTCTTCACCTACAGGAGAAGAAGGAGCAGGCGAGGAGACGAGGGCTCGCCTTCTGGATGAAGTGAGTATCCCCTCATTGCCCTGTGCCCAGCCAGCAGCAGCCGGGCTCCAGGCAGTGGGCTGATGGCCTGGACCCCGCTGCAGCCGGCGGGGCTCCCGGGCGGCCCCTTTGGTGCTGTGTGGGGCTGTGCTGCCGTGGGGTCGGAACGCCTCATTCCCAGCCCGGCCGTCTTTTGCCCCCCAGGACAATCTGCCTCATCTTCGTCAGCCTCCTGCTGCTGCTCGTTGCTGTGCTGGGCTCTGCAGTGCTGTACGCCCAGCACTATGACCAGGAGCTGTTGTATCGGCTCCTGCTGCGAGTGCTGCCCCAGGCAATGTACGCTTCCCCGGCGTACTTTGCGAGCAGGAGCCTGCGTGTCGTCTGTGATGGGCTGCTGCCCATCTGACCGCCCCTCTCAGTCCCCCCTCCCAGCTCGGGGCTGCGCAGTGGTGGGGTGCAGGGAGAGAGCTCTGTCCCCACGGAAGGGGCCTCTCCTGTGCTCCTGCCCCCAGGGGCGCACAGGCACAGCTGTGGGGCAGTGCCGGCAGGCGGCTGAGTGCTGGGACTTTGGACTTACAAATAAGTTGGTACTGTCGTCGTCAACTGAACACCACCACCTCCGACGACCCATCAGACTGAAGATGTGCACCTGACGCCAGGACGTGGCTTCTTGGATTCTTTGAGACTTCGTAGCAGCCATTTCCTTCAGCTGGTTACCTGTAAGGCTTATGAATTGTAATTAGCCCATTAGGCAACGTTACCTCCAGTGGGCTGTTGTCAGTTGTTAAGAATGCTGTCAATAAATGGATGTGTATTAATCCTCTGAGTTTGGATGACTCCATTGCGGCAGTGACCCTTTGCTGACCAGGGGAGGCGCGACTCGGGAGATGGAAAAAGATTCACCCCCTCAAAATGCACTGAGTGGGACGAGACAGAGATTGATATGTATACGTCATAAAATATTTTACAAACGGGCAACAAACCCGAAAACAAGTGGGACATCAGACCTCGTTTTTGTGAAAGGAATGCGTCAGCGTCTGGAAAAGACCAGCAAGGACTGATGGGGGTGAATAGAGACCAATAGGAATCAGTAGAAACCAATTGGAATGCACCCCTGTGTGCCTCGAGGCCAGTGCTGGCCTCTCAGGGTGGGGCTGTGTCTTCAGACCCTGAGTCCTGTGCTGAGCTCTCTAACTGTGGTAGTGGCTTGAACTCCCCGGATTGGTTCCAGCCTGTCAGGCTGTGGCTTCAGGCCCTGGGGCCGGTGCTGGCCTCTCTAGCAGTGGCTTCAGGCCCCAGGGCACGTGCTGGCCCTTTGGGCTGTGGCTTTAGGCCCTGGAGCTGGTGCTGGCCTCTCGATGCCGTGACTCTGGCTTTAGGCCCAGGGCTGGTGCTGGCCTCTCAGGCTGGGGATGAGTCTTCAGGATGCAGCGCCAGTGCAGGCCTGCCTGCCTGTGGCTTCAGGCCCCGGGGTCTGTTTAGGAATCTCGGGCTGTGGCTTTAGGCGCTGGGGTCGGTGCTGGCCTCTCTTGTGGTGGCTTTAGACCACAGGGCCCTCATGCCTCTCTGGCTGAGGCTTTAGGCCCCGGGGCTGTGCTGGCCACTCAGGCGCTGCCTTTAGGCCCTAGAGCTTGTGCCGGCCTAGAACAACGTGCATTTGAAAATGGCTCATGGAAGGAAATGAAAGCAAGAGAGCACTGAGCTCTTCTGTGTGTTTCTTGGATTGGGATAGAGACAGGAGAGCGTGCTCAACCTCGTGTGGTTGCTTGTATCCAGCAACAGCAGCCGCAGCTGAGAACATCGTCACATCTTTATTAGGCGCTCCTCCGTCTGTCTCTTTTTGTCTCTGTTTTCTGGAATGCAGGGATTTCTCTTTGTGGCCCACAAACACTTTGTGCCAGGATAACCAAGTATGAATTCTCACTGCTCTTTACCCTGCTCAAGAGAAGGTGGCTGTACTGTGAGGGCAGGTGGGGGCAGGGACGAGGGTCAGGAGCAAGGGCAGAGTGCTTTCTTTGTTACTCAATGGAAGGGCTGTGTTTTTCAGGTGGATTTGTCGTGGTGCTTCTTACAAGGACTGACTAACGGTGGGATGAGATGTGCCCTGAAGGGGGTGTGCTTGCCACGCTGGAAATAGGCAAATACAAATAATTTATCAGGACGGTATCTCTGATAAAGCAGATTCTATGCACAACTGCAATGGCAGGCCTCCTGCAAGCAGGAGAGCACACAGAAAACAGCCTTCCACTTTTACTCCCTGTTATCGACGCTTACCTCTTTCTCCCCTCATTGGTTCCTCATTGGCTGAGTACTTCAGGTTCACAATCTTCCCGATGCTCAGCTAAACGTACGGATACTGGATCAACATAACTTGTTGCTAGCTAAGCACATGTCACTCATTAGTTAACGTGTGCTCACGTGTGCTCATTCAACACTCAGTCACTGTTTCTGGGCATCTGCTTGCCCTTGGATAGAGACAAGCTTGGCAGGAGGATAGAGGGGAGTATCTTGATGCCTGCCTGTTGCACCTACCCACAGAGCGAGGCAATCCAACCTTGTGCAGAGGCCCTGGCTTCTTTGATGTTGGTCAAGTCTGTTTTTCTCTTGCTGAGGTTCTCTTATCTAAACAGAATAGCCCTACAATATGCTTTCTAGTCCATCGTACTATCCCTATACTATCTGGAACATTTAAAAACTATTGCAGTTTTGCAAGCAAGAACTAATCACATAATTCAGCAGCTATACTTCTGAAATACGCTACTAACATATCCAGTATTTCTACCTTTTCACATCAGCTATTTCTAAGGACAAGTTACAAAATACAAATCCATTGTGCTCTACTTCTTCGGATCAATTCCCCATTTTCAGTATCTAATGCAGAAACAACATTCCATTCCTACAATTCCCCCCTTTTCTTCTTCTTACATTGTTGATTTCTGCAATTCTTTTATATGGTACAATCTTACAGATATCATCTTTGCTGTCTTCATTCCCCATCTCCTCTCACACCATCATTTTACCCGAATGTGGTGGTGGCTCCCTTGCTGTTTGCTTCAGTAGTGCTGTCTCGATCAGTTGTTGAACCAGCCCCTTCACACACAGGATAACACAGCAACCGATGGCCATCAGTGCTCCTTCTAGTTAAATGCATCAGGGATTCCAAGGAGTGGAGAGTTAAAATCGTCGGCTTGGCCACATACTGCACAATGACTGAGACTGGCATACTTTGCAAAGCTTTTTGGTTTTTTTTTTTTTTTTTTTTTACATAAGCATTTGCATCAAAAGCCGCACTTATCAAATTTCTCACTATTACAAGAGCCCATATTTACTGTCTTTGGATTTGCAGTTTTAAAGGTCCAGCTGACTTCGATTCCCATTGTGTTCAAGGAATCTTACTGACCCTAGTCTAATGCATCCACAGCGCTTGTTCTTTAACTTTGACAGCTGTGTGGGACGTTAGCAGCACCTGGAACAGACCTTCCCAGCTTGGTTCCAGGGGTGGGTCTGAAAGAGATCTAATATATACACATAATCTCTTTGTAAAATATGATTTATCAAGCTGTCAAGGCCTTGGGCTCTTGTTCCTAGAACCAGTTTCTCTGTTTCCCAAAGCTATTTCTGCCCTGTTGGACAATCTTTACAATCAAGGGAGCTCCCTGGTTGGAGGATATTGTTGCACTAACCCCAAACCTTGGAATAATCTCCTGCAACAATACCTCGGCTACTTCTTTGGCTTTGCAGAGGGAATGCTTCTGGCCACCCTGGAAAGGTATTGGTTTCAACTAGCATATAACAAAACCCTCCTTTTTTCCTGGTAGTTCCAAACAAAAAACAATTTGCCATTGTTGCCCTGGAAGGTTCCCTTTCCTAATAGGCCCCACTTGTACCCTGTTCCTGGTACTAGATTGCGCAATTACTTTCTACTGTTTGTCCCCTCAGTATGTTTCAATATGTTCCCTTAGAACCAACTTCCATAAAGTACTAAAGGGCACAACAGCGCGTCCATCTGGGTACGCACCCATCTGTCAGCTAGCTCTCTTCCCTTCTAAATCATTAATTAGATTCCCGTCCCCTCTAAAGTGCTCCACAGGCTGACTCAGGTTCAGAGATTTGAAGTTTACCATCTGGAATTAAAGCCAGTTCTGCTATCTCTTTTCCTTCAACTGCCTGTTTTGCCACCTGATCCCTATCATATTTCCAGTTTCCTGGACACTGTCACCTTTCTGATGTCCATCACAGTGTATAACAGCCACGCTCTTTGGTAGATATACACCGTGCTCAATTTGTTTTCCCTGTGTGTGAGCACTCCTTGCTCTTTCCAGATGGTACCATAAGTGTGTGCCACCCCAAATGCATATTTAGCATCTGTCCATACGTTTAAGGCTATTTTAGACCTCTTAGTGGAAGTCCCTACAGGTAACGGTTGTACTCTGATTACCTGCTCAGTAGCAGTTACTGCATATCCTGCCTTACGGTTCCTTTGTCTCACTAAACTGCTTCTGTCGATGAATGCAGGAATCCTCAGCATCATCTGGTAGTTCCTTCTTTAGGTCTGGCCCACTGGCACAGACAGTCTCCATGCAGTCACACAGTGCCGGCTCGAAGGTAGCTCTGCGTTGGTGTCCTGGGAGTCCAGCAAATTGCTTCCTTCCTTCTCTTTGATCAGTTGAGCTTTCTGTTGAGAAACTTGATAACCATCTAAGCCAAGAAATACATCAAACTCACAGTACACTGCACACAGTACACTGCACACAGTCCTCTGTGCTTACTGGGCACCCACATGCTGCAGTAAAGTTCCACCCTGGGATGGAGGAACCCATGTCTTGGGCTCACAAGCCGACTGGCTCTCACAAATCATTGGGCTGTTCTCACAACCCTGCGTAACACTGTCCAGGTTAACTGACGCTTTTCTCCCCATTCTGGGGGTCTCCTATTCAAAGGCAAATAACCTTAGGCTTCCTTTGGCCAAACCAGGCAGAAAAGGCATCCTTCAAATCCAGAAGGTAAACTCCACCTACTCCTTCCCTAACTTAGTTAATAAAGTGTATGGATTTGCCACTACAGACTGTATACATTCAACAATTCTATTCCTTGCCCTCAAATCTTGTACTAAACTATAGCACTTGCTCTCCAATTTTTCATCAGCAAGATTGGAGTACTGTATTTGGATTCACATTCAATTAGTAATCCAAAATCCAAAAGTTACCTAGTTTTTCTTTTATCCTTCTACAGTTGCATATCCTCAAAGGGCACTGCTTTACCCTGACTGAGCTAGCACTAGCTCTTGCTTTCAACTTAGGGCTGCAGTTTGTCTCTACCAGCCATCCCTGGTACCCACACTCCTAAGCATACTTTATTTAAGATTTCTGTAACTTCTGGGGGTACAACATGGTTTTTCTCAGTTTGTATTAAAGCCAGACTTACAATTTGCCATCAGTTAATCTTGTTTGACCCTTAGCTCCAGTTTTATTGAATCTAATCTCTGCATCCATTTGTTCTAATAAGTCTTGCCAGGGTAACGGTTTTGGAGAACCTGGCTTGTACAAGGATTTATGTATTCCTACTTATTTTCTCAGCCTATATTTAATTGATCCCAAAAGGTAAGCTTTTTCTTGTTGGGCACTAGCTCCTACTACTGTTACAAAAACCATCTACGGGTGGTAAGAGGCACCCGTACCCACCAGAAAATAAACCTCTTTATCCTTCTCCCCTAGCTGTAGTTTAAACAGTGGATCTGCTACGCTAAACTTCCCAGGTTCCCATCATCCAGCTTCTGTGATCAGAGATGGTTCCCTCGTTCCCTCTCACTCAGCTTGATAGGATTTCTCCACCAGTGTCCCATTTCCCTGCAGTTTGTGGGGCAGAGCCCTCCCTGGGCTCTTCCACCCCCCCCCTCCCCCCACCTCTTCCTGAAGGGACCTCTGGGTCCTATGGCCCTGCTCTATTGCAGCAACAGTAGCAGCTGCTGTTGTTCTTCCCAATCTCCTCCCTATCTCTGTTCCTCAGTCAGTCTTCCATACCACTCATCTCTCTTCAATCCTGACATCCCTGTTACACCTTGCTCACCTCTGCCTTCCTCAGCCTTGTCTTTCCCAAACCTTTTTCACTTTCCAAACTCTCATCGTTACATGAACTACTAACATCATATTTCAGCATCATCTAGCACTGGGATTTCGGGTTTCCTAGATCTCTGCAGATGAAGGCTATTCTCATTTCCAGTGCCCCGTCCTCTCCACCCCCCCTTCACAAATAGCACTGTTTACAGCAGCAGTCTCCGGCCCTGGCTCCCTTTCTCATTCCAAGTTCTGCTCATGGGGGTCCCTTCAAAACCCACGAATCAAACACCCTCCAGTTCCCACAAACACCCAATACTTGGTCTCATGATTAGAATACTCACTTAGAAAAACTGGTCCCGCTACTTCATATCTCTTCCCAGTTTCTCATTTGATGTTCCCTCTGTCTCACCCACAACGTCTCTCCTGTGAGCCAAAATACAACCCAGGGAGTCATTTCTGGTATCTTCTTAGACACCCCTTGTCCCATAACAGCTTCTTAATAATACTTTCACACCACAAACAGTTCACAGTCACAAAGACAGTGACAATAACCAGGACAGTTTATCCTCAGGATCCTTCCTCTCTCCACCTCCCCACAGGACCCGACCTTTCTTCTGTACTCCTTTCCCACTCTTGCACAGCTGCCCACCGAATTGCACCTCCTTCTTCTCCAGTAAACAACATACCCATGAGAAACATCATTGCCATCCCTGAGAGGAAATTAGGCTCCACAAATTGATCTAACTGTTCTGCTCCTCTTATAGGATCCTCAGTTAAGGAATTCATTTCCTTTTGGAAATTCCTAACCTCTCTGCTAGTCAAAAGGGGGAGACCCCCTGGACACCCCAAGACCCCTCCAGGACATCTCCAGACCCTTCTGGATTAATCCAATGACCCTCTAGATCCACTTGGGGACACCCTGGCCACCCCCAAGACCCTTCTGGGACACCTCTAGTTCCTTCTGGATGACTCCAGTGCTGGACAGGGGGATTGTGGGGGGGAAGAAAAGGGTTAGTGGGGCTTCCATGGGGTGGAAGGAAAGTCGGGGTGGAGAGGAGGGTTGCGGGGAATCTAGGAGGGAAGGTGTGAATGGGACTTCTGTGGGGTGGAAAGGGGGTCTGGAGGTGGAGGGAGGCGTGAAAGGGAGAAACTGAGGGGTTCTGGGGGGCTTCTATGGGGTGGAAAAGAGGTCTGGGGGCAAAGAGAGGGAGTTGTGGGGTGGAAAAAGAGGGGAAAGAGGCTTCTGTGGGTACAACGGGGGACTGGGGGTGGTGTGGAGCATTGTGGAGGGGAACTTAGGGAGTTGAGGGGGGGGGGGCAATGGGGCTTCTGTAGGGCAGAAAGGGGAGTCTGGGAGCGGACAGGGGGGTTGTGTCTGGGGAAAAAAGGGTGAGTGGGGTCTCTATTCAGAGGAAAAGGGGCCTGGGGTTGGAGAGGGGGTGGCAGGGGGAAGCTGGGGGGTTGTGAGGGGCTTCTATGGGGTGGAAAGGGAGTCTGGGGGAGATCTTGGGGGGTTTTGGAGCGGGAAGGGAGGAATGGGGTCTCTAAGGTGTTGAAAGAGTGTCTGAAGTGGGAAAGGGGTGAACAGAGTCTCTAAGAGGCAGAAAGAGCATCTGGGGGAGGAGTGAGGGGTGGGACAGGAGAGTCAGAGGTTGTGGGGGGATTCTATTGGACAGAAAGGGGGTCTGGCTGGAGGGGACTGGGGGTCAAAATGGGGGAACGGATACCAGGGGACAGGGAGGAGGGCACGGGGTGGGGGGGGGGAGGGAGAGGGGGAGGTACAGGGGACTTTGGGAGTCAGAAAAAAGGGGTCAGGAGGTGGGGGGGAAGGGAGGACAGGAGGCCCTGTGGAGTAAAATAGAGGGGAGTGGGGGGTGGGGCGGGGGACAGGGGACACCAGAGATCAGAAGAGTGGACTAGGGAGGGAACGGGGGGAGGGGAGGGGACGGACCCTGGGGATCAGAATGGGAAATGGGTGGACACGGAGGGAAGGCACTGAGGGGAAGGGGGGAAAAGGACTCAAGTGGTCAGAATGAGGGAACTAGAGGATGGGGACTGGGTGTAAACCTAGGGGACAGACGAAGGCCCTGGGGGGCCGTTGTGGGCGGCCCATGGCGGGGGGAGAGGGGGGACACAGGGCACCTCCTGCCCCCGGGCAGAGGCCCTGAGGACCACAAAGGCCCCACGGGGCCAACACAGAGCGAGCGGCACGCGGCCCCCCACCCTCTTAGCCCCGGCACATGAACCGATCCCCCCCCCCGCCCAAAAACACCCACCTGTAGAAGCTGAGGCGGCGCCCGGAGCCGCCCCGCGGCGTTGGAGCACTGCGGAGCACAGCAGGACAACCTCGAGGCCGCCGCCTCACCCGGGCGCAAGGCGATGACGTCACAGCGTGGGACGACGCGCCATGGCAGCATCCAAAGGGGACAGCCGCGCTGAAGCGCGGCTGTTATGGATACACAGCCACGCGTGCGCCGTCGTCACGCGGACGGCTGTACGCCGTGCCATGAATGAGGGCGCGCCGTCGCCGTCGCAACGCAGCTGAGTGACGTCCTGGCAGATAGAACAAACCAGGTGTGAGCACTGTCTTTCCAAAGTTACACTGAAGCCGTTGGAGGAAAGGTCGGACCTCAGGCCTTCCCGCGGCACCAACTACTGACGGCGGATTTGCTCACAGATCCTTCACAGCTGTTTCAAAGAACCATTCTGTGATTCTATGATCTTCCAGGACCCTTCCAAGCCACACCATCCTGTGGTTCTATCATCTTCCAGGACTCTTCCAACACAAACCATTCTATGGTTCTGTGATCACTAAGGAACCTCCCAAGCCACGCCGTCCTGCAGTTCTATGATCTTCCAGGACCCTCCTGTGCGGGTGATGTCACAATGATGTGATGACCTCACAGAGGCCCTGGGGTGGGGCAGGGGCAGTGGGTCAGCGCTGAACCTGCCTGCCTCATTTTGCGGTTGGTTCTGGTCCAGCGAGGAGCTGTGCGAGTGGTGCAGCAATGCGGGCCCAGTTTGCCAGCGGGACATTAACAGATCTGCAGCGTGTGAATCTGCTGGAGGAGCTGCTGCAGGTGAGCTCTGGGTGCACAGACACAGAAGGGCCGGCGGGGCGAGCTGCCGGCTGGAGGGCACCCTGCCCATGGCATGGCAGCAGAGGGCCGGGCACCTCCGGCGGGATGCAAAGCTGTTGGCAGCACCTCGGTGCCAACGCTGCTCCTCTCCCCTCCCACAGGCTCATGAGCGCGCCGTGGAGAAGCGCAAGGCTGAGGCCAGGGAATCCTTGATGAAGGTGAGCAGATGTCCCCTCGTGTGGGTCTGCAGCTCCTCCATGGAGGAGGCAGGAGGGGAGTGTGGCATGGAGCTGCTGTCAGATGGAGCTTCGTGAGAGCGTCGGTGCCCTGATGGCCGCTCCCCTTCCCCTTTCCTGCAGGATGCCCAGCAAATACGGGCAGAAAGAACAGCTGCCAGGAAGGAGGATCTGGAGCAGGTAGGGTGGAGCTGGGGCTCGTCCTCAGAGCTCAGTGCACTCACAGCTTTGGCTCTGTGGGAGGACCTTGGTCCCCATCCCTCGGGTCCGTGGGGCCCAGCGCAGCCACCCCACATGGCACAGCCATTGTCTTTGCAGGAGAAGCAGTTCATTGCCCAGCTGGAAGATCAGCTGAAGGCTGAGACAGAGGAGATCGAGGTAGCGTGGAGGGGCGAGGGGATGGGGGCTGCCTGACCCCAGGTGGGGACCTGGAGGGCAACTGCAGCGGGCATGGGCACTCACGCTTTTGTCTGCCAGGTGCTGCGCCAGGAAAGACAGCGCCTGCAAGAGGAGCGGGAGGAGCTGGAGCTGGAGGGTGCCTGGTGAGTGGCTCTGGGCCTCTGCAGCACCTGGGGCAGCAACGAGACTGCAGTGCTGCTGGGCTTGGGGCTTGGGTTTCAGTTGGGCACATGGTGTGACAGAGCAGCCCGACCCCAGCCCGGGGGTGGGCACGCACTGCTGGGGAGCCCGCGTGCTGACAGAGGCCGGCACCCTCCAAGCAGGCCTTGTTCCCTACAGGCAGCAGCATCAGCTGGAGCTGGAGGCAGCCCACGTGCCTGGGGCTGTGCTGCCGGAGCTGGTGGAAGCAGAGCTGGTAAGGGGCAGAGCCCAGCGCACCCTCACCCTGTCCGACAAGGTTCTCCTCGGGGACAGGGCTCCCTGCAGCGCTGCAGCTGTGCTGCTGCGCTGCCGGGCTGCCACTGTCCTGCACGAGCCCCGGCTGTGCAGCAGGGCCTGACCAGTGCCCCTGCCCCATCTTCACCTACAGGAGAAGGCTGAGCGGGCGAGGAGACGTGGGCTCGCCTTCTGGATGAAGTAAGTATCCCCTCATTGCCCTGTGCCCAGCCGGCAGCAGCCGGGCTCCCGGCAGTGGGCTGATGGCCTGGACCCCGCTGCAGCCGGCACGGCTCCCGGGTGTCCCCTTTGGCGCTGTGTGGGGCTGTGCTGCCGTGGGGTCGGAACGCCTCATTCCTGGCCCTCTTTTGCCCCCCAGGATGATCTGCCTCATCTTCGTCAGCCTCCTGCTGCTGCTCATTGCCATGCTGGGCTCTGCAGTGCTGTACGCCCAGAACTATGACCAGGAGCTGTTGTATCGGCTCCTGCTGCGAGTGCTGCCCCAGGCAATGTACGCTTCCCCGGCGTACTTTGCGAGCAGGAGCCTGCGTGTGGTCTGTGATGGGCTGCTGCCCATCTGACCGCCCCTCTCAGTCCCCCCTCCCAGCTCGGGGCTGCGCGGTGGGGCGCGGCGAGAGGGCTCTGTCCCCACGGAAGGGGCCTCTCCTGTGCTCCTGCCCCCAGGGGCGCAGAGGCACAGCTGTGGGGCAGTGCCAGCAGGCGGCTGAGTGCCACCACTTTGGACTTACAAATAAGTTGTACTGTCGTCGTGAGTCGTCAGCTGAACACCACCACCTCCGACGACCCATCAGGCTGAAGATCTGCACCTGACACCAGGACGTGGCTTCTTGGATTCTTTGAGTCTTCGTAGCACCCATTTCCTACAGCTGGTTACCTCGAAGGCTTATGAATTGTAATTAGCCCATTAGGCAACGTTACCTCCAATGGGCTGTTGTCAGTTGTTAAGAACGCTGTCAATAAATGGATGTGTACTATTCCTCTGAGTTTGGATGACTCCATTGCGGCAGTGACCCTTTGCTGACCAGGGGAGGCGTGACTCGGGAGATGGAAAAAGAGACGTAGATTGATATGTATACGTCATAAAATATTTTACAAACGGGCAACAAACCCGAAAACGAGTGGGTCGTCGGACCTCGTTTTTGTGAAAGGAATGCATCAGCGTCTGGAAAAGACCAGCAAGGACTGATAGGGGTGAATAGAGACCCATAGGAATCAGTAGAAACCAATTGGAATGCACCCCTGTGTGCCCCGGGGCCAGTGCTGGCCTCTCAGGGTGGGGCTGTGTCTTTAGACACAGCTTGAACTCCGTGGACTGGTTCCAGCCTGTCAGGCTGTGGCTTCAGGCCCTGGGGTCAGTGCTGGCCTCTCTAGCTGGGGTTAAGGCTTTAGGTCCCTGGGGGTGGCCAGGAGGGAGAGGGAGGGGATTGTCCCGCTCTACTCTGCTCTTCCTGTGAGGGCCCACGTGGAGCACTGCGTCCAGGCCTGGGGCCCCCAGCACAGGAAGGATGTGGAGTTCTTGGAGGAGGTCCAGAGGAGGGCCACTAAGATGGCCAGAGGGCTGGAGCACCTCTCCTGTGAGGAAAAGGTTGAGGGAACTGGGCTTGTTCAGCTTGAGAAGAGAAGGCTCCGCAGAGACCTCATGGTGTCCTTCCTGTACTTGAAGGGAGCGTATAAACAGGAGGGGGAAGGGTTGTTTACAAGGGTGGACAGTGATGGAACAAGGGGGAACGGTTGTAAACAGAGACAGGGGAGGTTTACGTTAGATATGAGGAGGAAGTTTTTCACCCAGGGGGTGATGACGCACTGAACAGGTTGCCCAAGTAGGCTGTGGATGCCCCATCCCTGGAGGCATTCAAGGCCAGGCTGGATGTGGCTCTGGGCAGCCTGGTCTGGCGGTTGGCAACCCTGCCCACAGCAGGGGGTTGAAACTGGATGATCATTGTGGTCCTTTTCAACCCAGGCCATTCTATGATCCTCTGATATGATTCTAGGACTGCTTCCAGCCTTTTGGGCTGTGACTTCAGGCCCTTGGGCCGATGCCGGCCTTGCTGAGTGGGGCTTCGGGCCCCAGGGCATGTGCTGGCCCTTTGGGCTGTAGCTTTAGGCCTCGGGGCTGATGCCAGCCTGTCAGGCTGTGGATGTGCCTTCAGGCCCCAGGGCCAGTTCTGGCCTCTTGGGCTGTGGCTTTAGGCCCTGGTGCCGGTGCCAGGCTCCCTGTCTGTGTTTGTGGCTTTAGGCCCTGGAGCTGGTGCCAGCCTCCCAGGCCGTGACTCTGGCTTTTAGCCCCTAGGCCAGTACCGGCCTGTCTGGCTCTGGCTGTGGCTTTAGGGCTCTCTGGTGCCGGCCTCTCGGGCTGGGGATGAGGCTTCAGGCGGCGGCACGGTGCAGGCCCTCCTGCCTGTGGCTTCAGGCCCCGGGTCGGTTTAGGCATCTCGGGCTGTGGCTTCAGGCCCTGGGGCCGGTGCTGGCCTCTCTAGCAGTGGCTTCAGGCCCCAGGGCATGTGCTGGCCCTTTGGGCTGTGGCTGTAGGCTGCAGGGCCAGTGCTGCCCTATGTGGCTGTGGCTTTAGGCCCCAGGGCTGGTGCCAGACTCACTGGATGTGTCTGTGGCTTTAGGCCCTGGAGCTGGTGCTGGCCTCTCAATGCCATGAGTCTGGCTTTCTGCCCCCGGGCTGTGCTGGCCTCTCTGCCTCTGGCTGTGGCTGTAGGCCCAGGGCTGGTGCTGACCTCTCAGGCTGAGGATGAGTCTTCAGGATGCAGTGCCAGTGCAGGCCTGCCTGCCTGCGGCTTCAGGCCCCGGGGTCTGTTTAGGCATCTCTGGCTGTGGCTTTAGGCGCTGGGGTCGGTGCTGGCCTCTCTTGTGGTGGCTTTAGACCACAGGGACCTCATGCCTCTCTGGCTGAGGCTTTAGTCCCCGGGGGCTTTAGTCCCCGGTGGCTTTAGTCCCCGGGGCTGTGCTGGCCACTCAGGCGGTGCCTTTAGGCCCTAGAGCTTGTGCCGGCCTAGAACAACGTGCATTTGAAAATTGGTCATGGAAGGAAATGAAAGCAAGAGAGCACTGAGCTCTTCTGTGTGTTTCTTGGATTGGGATAGAGACAGGAGAGCGTGCTCAGCCTCCCTCGTGTGGTTGCTTGTATCCAGCAACACCAGTCGCAGCTGAGAACATCATCACATCTTTATTAGGCACTCCTCCGTCTGTCTCTTTTTGTCTCTGTTTTCTGGAATGCAGGCATTTCTCTTTGTGGCCCACAAACTCTTTGTGCCAGGATAACCAAGTATGAATTCTCACTGCTCTTTACCCTGCTCAAGAGAAGGTGGCTGTACTGTGAGGGCAGGTGGGGGCAGGGACGAGGGTCAGGAGCAAGGGCAGAGTGCTTTCTTTGTTACTCAATGGAAGGGCTGTGTTTTTCAGGTGGATTTGTCGTGGTGCTTCTTACAAGGACTGACTAACAGTGGGATGAGATGTGCCCTGAAGGGGGTGTGCTTGCCACGTTGGAAATAGGCAAATACAAATAATTTATCAGGACGGTATCTCTGATAAAGCAGATTCTATGCACAACTGCAATGGCAGGCCTCCTGCAAGCAGGAGAGCACACAGAAAACAGCCTTCCATTTTTACTCCCTGTTATCGACGCTTACCTCTTTCTCCCCTCATTGGTTCCTCATTGGCTGAGTACTTCAGGTTCACAATCTTCCCGATGCTCAGCTAAACGTACGGATACTGGATCAACATAACTTGTTGCTAGCTAAGCACATGTCACTCATTAGTTAACGTGTGCTCACGTGTGCTCATTCAACACTCAGTCACTGTTTCTGGGCATCTGCTTGCCCTTGGATAGAGACAAGCTTGGCAGGAGGATAGAGGGGAGTATCTTGATGCCTGCCTGTTGCACCTACCCACAGAGCGAGGCAATCCAACCTTGTGCAGAGGCCCTGGCTTCTTTGATGTTGGTCAAGTCTGTTTTTCTCTTGCTGAGGTTCTCTTATCTAAACAGAATAGCCCTACAATATGCTTTCTAGTCCATCGTACTATCCCTATACTATCTGGAACATTTAAAAACCATTGCAGTTCTGCAAGCAAGAACTAATCACATAATTCAGCAGCTATACTTCTGAAATACGCTACTAACATATCCAGTATTTCTACCTTTTCACATCAGCTATTTCTAAGGACAAGTTACAAAATACAAATCCATTGTGCTCTACTTCTTCGGATCAATTCCCCATTTTCAGTATCTAATGCAGAAACAACATTCCATTCCTACAATTCCCCCCTTTTCTTCTTCTTACATTGTTGATTTCTGCAATTCTTTTATATGGTACAATCTTACAGATATCATCTTTGCTGTCTTCATTCCCCATCTCCTCTCACACCATCATTTTATCCAAATGTGGTGGTGGCTCCCTTGCTGTTTGCTTCAGTAGTGCTGTCTCGATCAGTTGTTGAACCAGCCCCTTCACACACAGGATAACACAGCAACCGATGGCCATCAGTGCTCCTTCTAGTTAAATGCATCAGGGATTCCAAGGAGTGGAGAGTTAAAATCGTCAGCTTGGCCACATACTGCACAATGACTGAGACTGGCACACTTTGCAAAGCTTTTTGTTGTTTTTTTTGTTTGTTTGTTTGTTTTTTTACATAAGCATTTGCATCAAAAGCCGCACTTATCAAATTTCTCACTATTACAAGAGCCCATATTTACTGTCTTTGGATTTGCAGTTTTAAAGGTCCAGCTGACTTCGATTCCCATTGTGTTCAAGGAATCTTATTGACCCTAGTCTAATGCATCCACAGCGCTTGTTCTTTAACTTTGACAGCTGTGTGGGACGTTAGCAGCACCTGGAACAGACCTTCCCAGCTTGGTTCCAGGGGTGGGTCTGAAAGAGATCTAATATATACACATAATCTCTTTGTAAAATATGATTTATCAAGCTGTCAAGGCCTTGGGCTCTTGTTCCTAGAACCAGTTTCTCTGTTTCCCAAAGCTATTTCTGCCCTGTTGGACAATCTTTACAATCAAGGGAGCTCCCTGGTTGGAGGATATTGTTGCACTAACCCCAAACCTTGGAATAATCTCCTGCAACAATACCTCGGCTACTTCTTTGGCTTTGCAGAGGGAATGCTTCTGGCCACCCTGGAAAGGTATTGGTTTCAACTAGCATATAACAAAACCCTCCTTTTTTCCTGGTAGTTCCAAACAAAAAACAATTTGCCATTGTTGCCCTGGAAGGTTCCCTTTCCTAATAGGCCCCACTTGTACCCTGTTCCTGGTACTAGATTGCGCAATTACTTTCTACTGTTTGTCCCCTCAGTATGTTTCAATAGGTTCCCTTAGAACCAACTTCCATAAAGTACTAAAGGGCACAACAGCGTGTCCATCTGGGTACGCACCCATCTGTCAGCTAGCTCTCTTCCCTTCTAAATCATTAATTAGATTCCCGTCCCCTCTAAAATGCTCCACAGGCTGACTCAGGTTCAGAGATTTGAAGTTTACCATCTGGAATTAAAGCCAGTTCTGCTATTTCTTTTCCTTCAACTGCCTGTTTTGCCACCTGATCCCTATCATATTTCCAGTTTCCTGGACAGTGTCACCTTTCTGATGTCCATCACAGTGTATAACAGCCACGCTCTTTGGTAGATATACACCGTGCTCAATTTGTTTTCCCTGTGTGTGAGCACTCCTTGCTCTTTCCAGATGGTACCATAAGTGTGTGCCACCCCAAATGCATATTTAGCATCTGTCCATACGTTTAAGGCTATTTTAGACCTCTTAGTGGAAGTCCCTACAGGTAACGGTTGTACTCTGATTACCTGCTCAGTAGCAGTTACTGCATATCCTGCCTTACAGTTCCTTTGTCTCACTAAACTGCTTCTGTCGATGAATGCAGGAATCCTCAGCATCATCTGGTAGTTCCTTCTTTAGGTCTGGCCCACTGGCACAGACAGTCTCCATGCAGTCACACAGTGCCGGCTCGAAGGTAGCTCTGCGTTGGTGTCCTGGGAGCCCAGCAAATTGCTTCCTTCCTTCTCTTTGATCAGTTGAGCTTTCTGTTGAGAAACTTGATAACCATCTAAGCCAAGAAATGCATCAAACTCACAGTACACTGCACACAGTCCTCTGTGCTTACTGGGCACCCACATGCTGCAGTAAAGTTCCACCCTGGGATGGAGGAACCCATGTCTTGGGCTCACAAGCCGACTGGCTCTCACAAATCATTGGGCTGTTCTCACAACCCTGCGTAACACTGTCCAGGTTAACTGACGCTTTTCTCCCCATTCTGGGGGTCTCCTATTCAAAGGCAAATAACCTTAGGCTTCCTTTGGCCAAACCAGGCAGAAAAGGCATCCTTCAAATCCAGAAGGTAAACTCCACCTACTCCTTCCCTAACTTAGTTAATAAAGTGTATGGATTTGCCACTACAGACTGTATACATTCAACAATTCTATTCCTTGCCCTCAAATCTTGTACTAAACTATAGCACTTGCTCTCCAATTTTTCATCAGCAAGATTGGAGTACTGTATTTGGATTCACATTCAATTAGTAATCCAAAATCCAAAAGTTACCTAGTTTTTCTTTTATCCTTCTACAGTTGCATATCCTCAAAGGGCACTGCTTTACCCTGACTGAGCTAGCACTAGCTCTTGCTTTTAACTTAGGGCTGCAGTTTGTCTCTACCAGCCATCCCTGGTACCCACACTCCTAAGCATACTTTATTTAAGATTTCTGTAACTTCTGGGGGTACAACATTGTTTTTCCCAGTTTGTATTAAAGCCAGACTTACAATTTTCCATCAGTTAATCTTGTTTGACCCTTAGCTCCAGTTTTATTGAATTTAATCTCTGCATCCATTTGTTCTAATAAGTCTTGCCAGGGTAACGGTTTTGGAGAACCTGGCATGTACAAGGATTTATGTATTCCTACTTATTTTCTCAGCCTATATTTAATTGATCCCAAAAGGTAAGCTTTTTCTTGTTGGGCACTAGCTCCTACTACTGTTACAAAAACCATCTCCGGGTGGTAAGAGGCACCCGTACCCACCAGAAAATAAACCTCTTTATCCTTCTCCCCTAGCTGTAGTTTAAACAGTGGATCTGCTACGGTAAACTTCCCAGGTTCCCATCATCCAGCTTCTGTGATCAGAGATGGTTCCCTCGTTCCCTCTCACTCAGCTTGATAGGATTTCTCCACCAGTGTCCCATTTCCCTGCAGTTTGTGGGGCAGAGCCCTCCCCCCACCTCTTCCTGAAGGGACCTCTGGGTCCTATGGCCCTGCTCTATTGCAGCAACAGTAGCAGCTGCTGTTGTTCTTCCCAATCTCCTCCCTATCTCTGTTCCTCAGGCAGTTCTTCCCTACCACTCATCTCTCTTCAATCCTGACATCCCTGTTACACCTTGCTCATCTCTGCCTTCCTCAGCCTTGTCTTTCCCAAACCTTTTTCACTTTCCAAACTCTCATCGTTACATGAACTACTAACATCATATTTCAGCATCATCTAGCACTGGGATTTCGGGTTTCCTAGATCTCTGCAGATGAAGGCTATTCTCATTTCCAGTGCCCCGTCCTCTCCACCCCCCCTTCACAAATAGCACTGTTTACAGCAGCAGTCTCCGGCCCTGGCTCCCTTTCTCATTCCAAGTTCTGCTCATGGGGGTCCCTTCAAAACCCACGAATCAAACACCCTCCAGTTCCCACAAACACCCAATACTTGGTCTCATGATTAGAATACTCACTTAGAAAAACTGGTCCCGCTACTTCATATCTCTTCCCAGTTTCTCATTTGATGTTCCCTCTGTCTCACCCACAACGTCTCTCCTGTGAGCCAAAATACAACCCAGGGAGTCATTTCTGGTATCTTCTTAGACACCCCTTGTCCCATAACAGCTTCTTAATAATACTTTCACACCACAAACAGTTCACAGTCACAAAGACAGTGACAATAACCAGGACAGTTTATCCTCAGGATCCTTCCTCTCTCCACCTCCCCACAGGACCCGACCTTTCTTCTGTACTCCTTTCCCACTCTTGCACAGCTGCCCACCGAATTGCACCTCCTTCTTCTCCAGTAAACAACATACCCATGAGAAACATCATTGCCATCCCTGAGAGGAAATCAGGCTCCACAAATTGATCTAACTGTTCTGCTCCTCTTATAGGATCCTCAGTTAAGGAATTCATTTCCTTTTGGAAATTCCTAACCTCTCTGCTAGTCAAAAGGGGGAGACCCCCTGGACACCCCAAGACCCCTCCAAGACATCACCAGACCCTTCTGGATTAATCCAATGACCCTCTAGATCCACTTGGGGACACCCTGGCCACCCCCAAGACCCTTCTGGGACACCTCTAGTTCCTTCTGGATGACTCCAGTGCTGGACAGGGGGGTTGCGGGGGGGAAGAAAAGGGTTAGTGGGGCTTCCATGGGGTGGAAGGAAAGTCGGGGTGGAGAGGAGGGTTGTGGGGAATCTAGGAGGGAAGGTGTGAATGGGACTTCTGTGGGGTGGAAAGGGGGTCTGGAGGTGGAGGGAGGCGTGAAAGGGAGAAACTGAGGGGTTCTGGGGGGCTTCTATGGGGTGGAAAAGAGGTCTGGGGGCAAAGAGAGGGAGTTGTGGGGTGGAAAAAGAGGGGAAAGAGGCTTCTGTGGGTACAACGGGGGACTGGGGGTGGTGTGGAGCATTGTGGAGGGGAACTTAGGGAGTTGGGGGGGGGGGGGCAATGGGGCTTCTGTAGGGCAGAAAGGGGAGTCTGGGAGCGGACAGGGGGGTTGTGTCTGGGGAAAAAAGGGTGAGTGGGGTCTCTATTCAGAGGAAAAGGGGCCTGGGGGTGGAGAGGGGGTGGCAGGGGGAAGCTGGGGGGTTGTGAGGGGCTTCTATGGGGTGGAAAGGGGGTCTGGGGGAGATCTTGGGGGGTTTTGGAGCGGGAAGGGAGGAATGGGGTCTCTAAGGTGTTGAAAGAGTGTCTGAAGTGGGAAAGGGGTGAACAGAGTCTCTAAGAGGCAGAAAGAGCATCTGGGGGAGGAGTGAGGGGTGGGACAGGAGAGTCAGAGGTTGTGGGGGGATTCTATTGGACAGAAAGGGGGTCTGGCTGGAGGGGACTGGGGGTCAAAATGGGGGAATGGACACCAGGGGACAGGGAGGAGGGCACGGGGTGGGGGGGGGGAGGGAGAGGGGGAGGTACAGGGGACTTTAGGAGTCAGAAAAAAGGGGTCAGGAGGTGGGGGGGAAGGGAGGACAGGAGGCCCTGTGGAGTAAAATAGAGGGGAGTGGGGGGTGGGGCGGGGGACAGGGGACACCAGAGATCAGAAGAGTGGACTAGGGAGGGAACGGGGGGAGGGGAGGGGACGGACCCTGGGGATCAGAATGGGAAATGGGTGGATACGGAGGGAAGGCACTGAGGGGAAGGGGGGAAAAGGACTCAAGTGGTCAGAATGAGGGAACTAGAGGATGGGGACTGGGTGTAAACCTAGGGGACAGACGAAGGCCCTGGGGGGCCGTTGTGGGCGGCCCATGGCGGGGGGAGAGGGGGGACACAGGGCACCTCCTGCCCCCGGGCAGAGGCCCTGAGGACCACAAAGGCCCCACGGGGCCAACACAGAGCGAGCGGCACGCGGCCCCCCACCCTCTTAGCCCCGGCACATGAACCGACCCCCCCCCCCTCGGAACACCCACCTGTAGAAGCTGAGGCGGCGCCCGGAGCCGCCCCGCGGCGTTGGAGCACTGCGGAGCACAGCAGGACAACCTCGAGGCCGCCGCCTCACCCGGGCGCAAGGCGATGACGTCACAGCGTGGGACGACGCGCCTTGGCAGCATCCAAAGGGGACAGCCGCGCTGAAGCGCGGTTGTTATGGATACACAGCCACGCGTGCGCCGTCGTCACGCGGACGGCTGTACGCCGTGCCATGAATGAGGGCGCGCCGTCGCCGTCGCAACGCAGCTGAGTGACGTCCTGGCAGATAGAACAAACCAGGTGTGAGCACTGTCTTTCCAAAGTTACACTGAAGCCGTTGGAGGAAAGGTCGGACCTCAGGCCTTCCCGCGGCACCAACTACTGACGGCGGATTTGCTCACGGATCCTTCACAGCTGTTTCAAAGAACCATTCTGTGATTCTATGATCTTCCAGGACCCTTCCAAGCCACACCATCCTGTGGTTCTATCATCTTCCAGGACTCTTCCAACACAAACCATTCTATGGTTCTGTGATCACTAAGGAACCTCCCAAGCCACGCCGTCCTGCAGTTCTATGATCTTCCAGGACCCTTCCAACACGGACCGTCCTATGGTTCTATGATCTTCCAGGACCCTCCTGTGCGGGTGATGTCACAATGATGTGATGACCTCACAGAGGCCCTGGGGTGGGGCAGGGGCAGTGGGTCAGCACTGAACCTGCCGGCCCCATTCTGCGGTTGGTTCTGGTCCAGCGAGGAGCTGTGCGAGTGGTGCAGTAATGCGGGTTCAGTTTGGCAGCGGAATAATAGCGCAGCAGCGTGTGAAGCTGGTGCAGAAGTTGCTGCAGGTGAGCTCTAGGAGCACAGACAAAGATGGGCCGGCGGGGCGAGCTGCAGGCTGGAGGGCACCCTGCCCATGGCATGGCAGCAGAGGGCCGGTGGGATGCAGAGCACCTCGGTGCCAACGCCTCTCCTCTCCCCTCCCACAGGCTCAGGAGTGGGCCGATGAGAAGCGCAAGGCCAAGGCCAGGAAATCCTTGCTGAAGGTGAGCAATTGCAGCGGCATGGGGCTGGTGTGTGTGTGCAGGCACAGCACTACTGCTGTGGGGCGTGTGGTTAGAGAAGTCCCCTCGTGTGTGTCTGCAGCTCCAGCTCTGTGGGTGCTAGCTGCCGTGATGGAGGAGGCAGGAGGGGATGGCGGCATGGAGCTGCCATCAGATGAACCTCCGTGGGAGTGCTGCTGCCCTGATGGCTGCTCCTCTTCTTCTTTCCCACAGGATGCCCAGAAATTACGGGCAGAAAGAACAGCTGCCAGGAAAGAGAAGCGGAAGCAGGTAGGATGGAGCGGGGGCTCGTCCTCAGAGCTCAGCGTCCTCACAGCTTTGGCTCTGTGGGAGGACCTCGGTCCCCGTCCCTCGGGTCCATGGGGCCCAGCTCAGCCGCCCCACATGGCACACCCTTTGTCTTTGCAGGAGAAGCATCTCGTTGCCCAGCTGGAAGAGCAGCTGCAGGCTGAGACAGAGGCGATCGAGGTAGTGTGGAGGGGTGAGGGGATGGGGGCTGCCCGCCCCCGCGTGGGGACCTGGAGGACGTCTGCAGCGGGCACGGGCACTCACGCTTTTGTCTGCCAGGTGCTGCGCCTGCAAGAGGAGCGGGAGAAGCTGGAGCTGGAGGGTGCCTGGTGAGTGGGAATGGGCCTCTGCAGCACCCGGGGCAGCAACGGGACTGCAGTACTGCTGGGCTTGGGACTCGGGTTCTGTTCAGCATATGGTGTGACAGAGCAGCCCGACCCCAGCCCGGGGGTGGGCACGCACTGCTGGGGAGCCCGCGTGCTGACAGAGGCCGACACCCTCCAAGCAGGCCTTGTTCCCTACAGGCAGCAGCATCAGCTGGAGCTGGAGGCAGCCCACGTGCCTGGGGCTGTGCTGCCGGAGCTGGTGGAGGCAGAGCTGGTAAGGGGCAGAGCCCAGCGCACCCTCACCCCATCCGACAAGGGTGTCCCCAGGGACAGGGCTCCCTGCAGCACTGCAGCTGTGCTGCCACTGTCCTGCACGAGCCCCGGCTGTGCAGCAGGGCCTGACCAGCGCCCCTGCCCCGTCTACCTACAGGAGAAGAAGGAGCGGGTGAGGAGACGTGGGCTCGCCTTCTGGATGAAGTGAGTGTCCCCTCATTGCCCTGTGCCCAGCCGCCAGCAGCCGGGCTCCCGGCTGTGGGCTGATGGCCAGGACCCCGCTGCAGCCGGCACGGCTCCCGGGTGTCCCCTTTGGCGCTGTGTGGGGCTGTGCTACCGTGGGGTTGGGACGCCTCATTCCTGGCCCTCTTTTGCCCCCCAGGACAATCTGCCTCATCTTCGTCAGCCTCCAGCTGCTGCTCGTTGCCGTGCTGGGCTCTGCAGTGCTGTATGCCCAGCACTATGACCAGGAGCTGTTGTATCGGCTCCTGCTGCGAGTGCTGCCCCAGGCAATGTACGCTTCCCCTGGCGTACTTTGCGAGCAGGAGCCTGCGTGTGGTCTGTGATGGGCTGCTGCCCATCTGACCGCCCCTCTCAGTCCCCCCTCCCAGCTCGGGGCTGCGTGGTGGGGCGCGGGGAGAGGGCTCTGTCCCCACGGAAGGGGCCTCTCCTGTGCTCCTGCCCCCAGGGGCGCACAGGCACAGCTGTGGGGCAGTGCCGGCAGGCGGCTGAGTGCCACCACTTTGGACTTACAAATAAGTTTGTACTGTCGTCGTGAGTCGTCGGCTGAACACCACCACCTCCGACGACCCATCAGACTGAAGATGTGCACCTGACGCCAGGACGTGGCTTCTTGGATTCTTTGAGTCTTCGTAGCAGCCATTTCCTTCAGCTGGTTACCTGTAAGGCTTATGAATTGTAATTAGCTCATTAGGCAATGTTACCTCCAGTGGGCTGTTGTCAGTTGTTAAGAACGCTCTCAATAAATGGATGTGTATTAATCCTCTGAGTTTGGATGACTCCATTGCGGCAGTGACCCTTTGCTGACCAGGGGAGACGCGACTCAGGAGATGGAAAAAGATTCACCCCCTCAAAACGCACTGAGCAGGACGAGACATAGATTGATATGTAGACGTCATAAAATATTTTACAAACGGGAACAAACCCGAAAACGAGTGGGACATCAGACCTCGTTTTTGTGAAAGGAATGCGTCAGCGTCCAGAAAAGACCAGCAAGGACTGATGGGGGTGAATAGAGACCAATAGGAATCAGTAGAAACCAATTGGAATGCACCCCTGTGTGCCCCGGGGCCAGTGCTGGCCTCTCAGGGTTGGGCTGTGTCTTCAGACACAGCTTGAACTCCGTGGACTGGTTCCAGCCTGTCAGGCTGTGGCTTCAGGCCCTGGGGTCAGTGCTGGCCTCTCTAGCTGGGGCTGAGGCTTTAGGTCCCTGGGGGTGGCCAGGAGGGAGAGGGAGGGGATTGTCCCGCTCTACTCGGCTCTTCCTGTGAGGGCCCATGTGCAGCACTGTGTCCAGGCCTGGGGCCCCCAGTAGAAAAAAGACGCAGAGCTCTTTGAACGGGCCCAGACGAGGGCCATTAAGATGGCCAGAGGGCTGGAGCACCTCTCCTGTGAGGAAAGGTTGAGGGAACTGGGCTTGTTCATCTTGGAGAAGAGAAGTCTCCAGGGAGACCTCATGGTGTCCTGCCTGTACTTGAAGGGAGTGTATAAACAGGAGGGAGAACGGCTGTTTAGGAGGGTGGATGGTCATGGAACAGGGGGGAATGGTTTTAAACTGAAACAGGGGAGGTGTAGTTTAGATATGAGGAGGAAGTTTTTCACCCAGCGGGTGGTGATGCACTGGACCAGGTTGCCCAAGGAGGCTGTGGATGCCCCATCCCTGGAGGCATCCATTCAAGGCCAGGCTGGATGTGGCTCTGGGCAGCCTGGTCTGGCGGTTGGCGACCCTGCCCACAGCAGGGGTATTGAAACTGGATGATCATTGTGGTACTTTTCAACCCAGGCCATTCTGTGTCTCACTCCATGACTTCTGTAAGCAGTTGGTGTCCATAGCTGCCGTCATGCACACCTGGTCAGTTTACATACAGCTGCCATATGCACTCCTAAGGGAGAAGCAGGAATGCATTTCTTGGTGTAGCTATGCTGTAGATGATTTAACAGAGACTTAAGAGTATTGGAGATGGCTCCATACGCTTCGTTATCAATAGTTTATATAAAAAAATCAATACTTTATATTAATATTAAAAAATAAATGATCTGAAGCTCACCTCTCTCTTCTGGCCGTGTTGTTTGTTTGTGTTCTCTCACCCAGCACTCTACAGTGTTACTGAGGCTTCTGTAAGCGTCAGAAGTGTCTGTAATACTGTTCAGCTTTCCTTGTGCTGTCCTATGTGCAGATCTTGAGAGCTGTGCTGAGGATGCCCTCTGAGCAGGGACAGCACAGAGCCTTTTCCGTGTGTCAGCACTGCCTTTTTTCACATGTCTTAAACCTCCCTTCTTTTCCTCCCTGCCCCTGGCCCTGGTGCTGGGCATTCTTCAGCAGCAGTAGATTTCTCATCTCTCTCTATAAATGACTCACTGATGGTATAATGATGAGCCCATTTGGTGTTCTTCTATGCTGAGATTTATTTTTCTTAACGTATTCTTTCTTTTTTCTGTTGTTTCCTTTTTATCCATGGTTATCATGCTGATCCATTCACATTTTGACTCCTTCTGTTGAGGCTTCATCCCGCTCTTTCTCCTGGAGCCCACGTGCAAGTGTGGGTCAGAGCTACCTCTCACACTTGTGTGTCCTGTCTCTGTATGTGCAGGCAAATAAGGGATCTGCAGTCTTCGCTGCAGCAGCTGGGATGTAATAACACAGGGAAGGGAGGCTGGAGAGGGATTGCTGTCATCTCCGGGCATACCTGTGCACTGCAACTGCAATGCTCCACTGTCATTCCAATCATTTTGCAGGCTCCCAGGGAGGGGTCTTAGCTGCTCCCATCCCTGTCCACCTGGGTCTGCTTCCCACCCTGACCAGTACAGCCAGCACAGAGTCACCAGGAATGGCCCAGAGATCGCAGGAGGGATGGGGACTGATGGGAGTTGATCTAGGCAAGGTATTTCCCTGCAGGTGCTAGCATGACCAGAAGCCCTGTGAGCCTGTGGCCATTCTTCAGCCTCTGTCCCCAGCACGTGTCCTTGAGACAGCCTCCCACCCTGCGTGCTGGCCGTTACCCAAAGAAAACCCTTGTGCAAGCTGATGTGTGCTGGGGGCAGCTTGGGCAGCAGAACAAGCCCTCAACTGGGTCCTGTCGGTGGGCACACTGGGGAAGGAAGCAGGCAGAGATGGTGGGGCCCTGCAGACCATGCCCATGGGGCACTGAGCAGGGCGATGTTACTGAACACATAACAGCTGTGCACACAGCTGAGCTGCCTTCACCTGTGCTCCCAGGGCTGACCGGGTCCTTTCCCCGGGTGCTCAGTCAGTGGCTCAGGTCGGGACTCCACAGTTACCATGCAGGTGGTAAAATGGAAAGTCACATGAACCGTCTTTTCTGCTCATTGGTGCAGAATGTAGACAAGTGGTCCTGGGGTATATTTGCACTGAATGGTGCCAGTGGAGATGGAAATTCATGTTCTGTGAACTTCTCGCATGCTGTGACCTGAGCAACGCTTTCAAGGACAGTAGTAAAAAGATCGGTTTCTTCTGTCCTGAATTTTCTTGAATTCCCCTCTCATTCAGCATTGTTCCATTCAGAATGCAATTATTTTATCTGTAGATGAAGATGTATGTGGAGACTTTGTGGTCGTTGCCATTTTCTCTAAAAGATGAACATCATTGTTCCACAGTAACCAGGGCCAAATGTTCTCCAGGTAGAACATGGTGGGGTTCCAAACAGACTTGCTCTGTGATGTCTTTCCTTAGCGAACCTTGAATGTGAACAGTACGTAAAGCAGTGCTATGTACTGGGGTGTTGTGAGGGGAACGGACCCTTTTCTCCTAAATAGCACTACTTAATCAATCAAGTGCTCTCTGTTACTTTTTGTACTGCGTGTGTTTTCCAGGCAGCATTTCACAGTGTACAGACTCGTGTGTGTTAATTTGCATGAGTGATTCATCCACAGGTGTAACTGGGGAGGTGAAAGTCAGGGCGCGAAAGTGAACTTGATTCACTGTCTCTCCGGAATTGCTTTAAGGTGTTTTAAGATGTGATTTATTTGTGAGGTACAAAGTGCTCTCTGGGGCCTCTCCCAAAAATGGTCTGGCTAGCAGTTACAGGCGTATCTGAATGTGTTTTCAGTTCTGTGCATGCTTTTCTTAGAGGCCTGTTTCTGCCCTGGTGTCCTTGGCAGAAGCTCTGGAGGTTGGCTACAGCAAATGCAAGGATCCTTCTCGCCACCTAATGCGTGCTGCAGGTGTGACACAGGCAGTCCACTGCCTCCTCTTCAAGACAGGTGCAGCGGTCAGTCCAGGAGTTGGCATCCTTAATACACAGTGGGATTACAGTCATCTTTGTTCAGTAAGGAGGTTCTCATTATCCACAGTAGAGCCCATTTGTAGTGCGGAAAAGTGCATTGGGAATGAGTATGCTAATGAAAGTGGAGATTTGGGATTCTTTAGAAGAATGTGGGTGAAGATGGCTTTTAACTGATCTGAGAGAGGATGAGTGAAAAACGCAAGCTCCGTTCTTCCTTGTGCTACAGATCTCCTGGGTCTGCTCTGTTGGGATTTCACTTCCCTTGATGTGAAGGTGCAGATTGTCCAAGCTTTCTTCGTCCATTCATTCCAATTATCTGGGGATGACAGGAGCCATCTTCTTCTGGACATGCTGATTTGCAGGCAATTTCCATAGCAGAGTGGGGACAATCAGATGCTCTCCTCGTACTTCTCTCTGCACGTGCTGTGCCAGTAAGGGTGGTGGTGCTTAAGGAGCCCTTTCCTGAGAATGGCTCACTTGTGCCATTTTGCTTGCCAGACAGAATGTCTGGCCTGGCACAGAGACCTGTGGAGTGTTCAGCCCCCTCTTCGTGTCATGCCGGGGCTCCCCTCACTGCAACAGTGTCAGTGGCAGGGCATCTCTGCTATCCCCCAGCTGCCCGGCTACCTGCAAGTGCAGTGCCCCTGGTGCCTGATAGCGGTGCTGAGGGGACAAAGCATCACACTGCAGGCCACTAGCGGAAGAGTCATCACAGACTCATCAAACACCCCGAGCTCCCTCAGCTTGCCCTGGGAGGCAATATGGCCTGCGCTCCATCTTCTCTTTTCTAGGCTGAACAAACCAGGGCACATCAGCTGCTCCTCCTACACCTTGTCCTCTCGACCCTTCTCCGTCTTCGTAGTGCTGCACTGGACGTGTGTCCTCCTCATACTGTGACGCCCACATCAGTGCTGGCTACAGAAGACAGAGGGTGATAGTTCCAAAAAGTCATCTCCTACACATAACAGTCTTTGCTGCTTCATCCCGAGCATCATCACTGAGCAGTGCCTAATAGAACTTCTTCCCTGCTCAGCTGGCTGCCTTAGTTGGAGCCCTGATGGCAATGATGTGATGACGGCAGGCTTAGTCCTGCTGTTCTCTGCCACCAGGGTATGCTTTGGAGGAAAGTAGTTTGTTGGGTTTTTGTGGGGTTTGCAGCCCTAAAATAAGATGGAAAGTCCTGTTCCTTCACCTGGACTCTGGGAAGACATAGCTAGTAGCGGGAGGGGAGTTTTGTTGTCATGAAATTAGGATGGAGGAAGAACCGCTTGTCCTGCTTTGAAATAGAGGTTGTGATAATGCAGAACAGGGAGACATGCCAGCAGGATGTGGGGCGCTGTTAAATCTTTGTAAATAATGCCAGGTGGCTTGGATATAACTGATATTTACTAACAAATAAGCTGATTAATCATATAACCGTTTGTCAGCAATTAATGGAACAGTATAAAAGAAGAAAACAGAACACAATAAAGCGGACATCGGTAGCGTTCATATTGAGTGTATTGCTGTGTCTCATTCTTGGCTGCTACAGGTTTGTTTTTGTTTGTTTGTTTCTTGTTTGTTTTCATTTAATTCCTATGAGATGTATCTATGCCATATATATGCACGTTTTGAACATTATCATTTGTAGTGCTGAGAATTTTTTTTAGAAAACAGTTGTACTCAGTTAAGGGGGTGTAAATCAAGACGTTAAAGGAAGAGCCCTCTCTCCCAGTTAATGTACAGGCAGCTGATGTGACTGCCTCTGTCCTTAGCAGCTTGCTCAAAGGAACCCCACCAACCTTTGCAGTAGTGGGCTGCTGAGGGAAGCTGTCAGAACAGGAGCACTCTGTCCTCTTGCAGAGTACCGGGGTGCTTTTACAGCTGACTGACGGCTGCTTTGTTTGTGGCCACAGCTCCTGAGGAGTGACGCCGTGCTGAGAGCTGAGAGGAAAGAGGGGAACGTTGCGCCCCCTGGACGATGCTGAGAAATCAGGGACCTCGGGCAGGTGCTGGAGAGGAGTGGCAGGGTGGTGTCACGGCAGCTGAGCGCTACTTCTGGTAGCACAACGGACTGTGCCTCTGCTGAAGCGACTGCTGTCCCAGAGCGAGCAGTGACAGGAGACATGCGAGGTTGACAACAGGCTTCATCCCGTCCCTCTCCACTCTCAGATTCTCGGCCCAGCCCGCAAAGCAAACAGTCACTTGTAGAAGCTGAGAATGGGGGAAGTGGAGGGGAGGGCCGGGGGGGAGAGCGTCAAGCTCGGGGTCAGACAAAGGGACTGGGGGGCTGCAGGCAATCCGTGGCGGGGGGGGACAGGGCACCTTCCGCCGCCGAGCAGAAGCCCTGAGCACAACAGAGGAGCTAACGCAGAGCAGCCCCCGCCCCAGTGCGCCCCCCCGAACACCCACTTGCGGAAGCTGAGGCGGCGCTCGGAAGCCCACGGCTGCCCCGCGGCGTTGGAGCAGTGCGGGGCACAGCCCGCCTTCCGCACGGCCGGCTTTTCTCCTCCTCGCGGCGCAGGATGATGACGTCACAGCGCCCACGGCTTCGCCCGCCTGCAACCAGGGAGGGCGCGCCGTTGCCATGGCAGCGCAGCCCACACGCACGGCCTCAAGCCTGAGTGGGCCTCGAGGGGCGGCGGGGGGCGAAGAAGACTTGCACGGGGGAACGGAGAGCCCTCAGGGATCTCCTGGGGAGGTGCGGGACGGGTTGGGGGGAGGGCAGAGCTCCGGGGATGGTGCCAGTGGGTGGGGCTGTGGGGTGGGAGATCCCCGCTCAGATGCAGCAAAACAGTGGCATCTGGGCAGAGCACGAGATCAGGGAAAAACAACACGGGCATCTGCACAACGCGGGGAGATGTAAACGGAAAGAAAAGAAAGGAGGAGGGAAAAGAAACGAGAATCTCCATCCCCTGTTGGATGCAATGAACAGCACTGTGTGCTGGGCTGCATTAAAAAAAGGGAGGCCAGCAGGGAGAGGGAGGGGATTGTCCTCCTCTCCTCAGCTCTTGTGAGGCCCCATCTGGAGCACTGCGTCCAGGCCGGGGCCCCCAGCACAGGAAGGACGTGGAGCTCTTGGAGCGAGAGCAGAAGAGAGCCACTAAGATGGTCGGAGGGCTGGAGCAGCGCTCCTATGAGGAAAGGTTGAGGGAAGTGGGCTTGTTCAGCTTGGAGAAAAGAAGGCTCCAGGGAGACCTAAACCAACACCGAATCCTTACCCAAACCCAAACCCCAACACAAAACCAACACCTAAGCCAAACCCCAACCATAAACCAACACCTAACCCAAACCCTAACCCGAACCCAACATCTATACCAACACCTAATCCTAGACCTAACCCAACACCTAACCCTAACCCATCCCCTAACCCAATCCATAGCCCTAAGCCTAAGCCTAACCCTAAGCCAAGCCCTAGCCCTAGCCATAACCCTAACTCCAGCCCTAACCCCAATGATAAACTTAATGATAATCCTAACCCTAACACAAACCCTTCTTTCCGGAGCTGGGGAAACCGACTCCAGAAATCCCATCTGCAGGAAGAGACGTCCTGGCAGACAGAACAAACCAGGTGTGAGCACTGTCTTTCCAAAGTTACACTGAAGCCGTTGGAGGACAGGTCGGACCTCAGGCCTTCCCGCGGCACCAACTACTGACGGCGGATTTGCTCACAGATCCTTCACAGCTGTTTCAAAGAACCATTCTATGATTCTATGATCTTCCAGGACCCTTCCAACACAGAACATCCTATCGTTTTATGATCATGAAGAAACCACCCAAGCCACGTCATCGTGCGGTTCTATGATCTTCCAGGACCCTTCCAACACGGAACATCCTATGGTTTTATGATCTCCCAGGACCCTCCTATGGAAGTGCTGTCACAATGACGTGATGACCTCACCAGGGTGGGGCAGGGGCAGTGGGTCAGCGCTGAACCTGCTGGCCCCATTCTGCGGGTGGTGCAGGTCCTGCGAGGAGCTGTGCGAGTGGTGCAGTAATGCGGGCCCAGTTTGCCAGCGGAATAATAACGGCGCAGCGGCGTGTGAAGCTGGTGCAGGAGTTGCTGCAGGTGAGCTCTGGGTGCACAGACAAAGAAGGGACAGCGGGGCGAGCTGCAGGCTGGAGGGCACCCTGCCCATGGCATGGCAGCAGAGGGCCGGGTACGTCCGCTGGGATGCAGAGCACCTCGGTGCCAACGCCTCTCCTCTCCCCTCCCACAGGCTCAGGAGTGGGCCAAGGAGCAGCGCAAGGCCAAGGCCAGGAAATCCTTGCTGAAGGTGAGCAATTGCAGCGGCATGGGGCTGGTGTGTGTGTGCACATACTGCTGTGGGGCGTGTGGTTAGAGAAGTCCCCTCGTGTGGGTCTGCAGCTCCAGCTCTGTGGGTGCTAGCTGCCCTGATGGAGGAGGGAGGAGGGGATGGCGGCATGGAGCTGGAATCAGATGAAGCTCCGTGGGAGTGCCTGTGCCCTGATGGCCACTCCTCTTTTCCATTCCCGTAGTACGCTCAGCGAATACGGGAAGAAAGAACGGCTGCCAGGAAAGAGGAGCTGAAGCAGGTAGGGTGAAGCGGGGGCTCGTCCTCAGAGCTCAGTGTCCTCACAGCTCTGGCACTGCAGGAGGACCTCGGTCCCCATCCCTCGGGTCCATGGGGCCCAGCGCAGCCGCCCCACATGGCACATCGATTGTCTTGCAGGAAATGCAGCTCATTGCCCAGCTGGAAGAGCAGCTGCAGGCTGAGACAAAGGAGATCAAGGTAGTGTGCAGGGGCGAGGGGATCGGGGCTGCCTGTCCCCTGGTGGGGACCTGGAGGGCACCCAGCGCACCCTCACCCCATCTGACAAGGGTGTCCCTGGGGACAGGGCTCCCTGCAGCGCTGGGGCTGTGCTGCTGCGCTGCCGGGCTGCCACTGTCCTGCACGAGCCCTGGCTGTGTGGCAGGGCCTGACCAGCACCCCTGCCCCGTCTTCACCTACAGGAGAAGGCTGAGCGGGCGAGGAGACGTGGGCTCGCCTTCTGGATGAAGTGAGTATCCCCTCATTGCCCTGTGCCCAGCCGCCAGCAGCCGGGCTCCCGGCAGTGGGCTGATGGCCAGGACCCCGCTGCAGCCGGCGGGGCTCCCGGGTGTCCCCTTTGGCGCTGTGTGGGGCTGTGCTGCCGTGGAGTCGGGACGCCTCATTCCTGGCCCTCTTTTGCCCCCCAGGACTGTCTGCCTCATCTTTGTCAGCCTCCTGTTGCTGCTTGTTGCCGTGCTGGGCTCTGTAGTGCTGTATGCCCAGCACTATGACCAGGAGCTGTTGTATCGGCTCCTGCTGCGAGTGCTGCCCCAGGCAATGTACGCTTCCCCGTACTTTGCGAGCAGGAGCCTGCGTGTGGTCTGTGATGGGCTGCTGCCCATCTGACCGCCCCTCTCAGTCCCCCGTCCCAGCTCGGGGCTGCGCAGTGGTGGGGCGCATGGAGAGGGCTCTGTCCCCACGGAAGGGGCCTCTCCTGTGCTCCTGCCCCCAGGGGCGCACAGGCACAGCTGTGGGGCAGTGCCGGCAGGCGGCTGAGTGCCACCACTTTGGACTTACAAATAAGATTGTACTGTTGTCGTCAACTGAACACCACCACCTCCGACGACCCATCAGACTGAAGATCTGCACCTGACGCCAGGACGTGGCTTCTTGGATTCTTTGAGTCTTCGTAGCAGCCATTTCCTTCAGCTGGTTACCTGTAAGGCTTATGAATTGTAATTAGCCCATTAGGCAACGTTACCTCCAGTGGGCTGTTGTCAGTTGTTAAGAACGCTGTCAATAAATGGATGTGTATTAATCCTCTGAGTTTGGATGACTCCATTGCGGCAGTGACCCTTTGCTGACCAGGGGAGGCGCGACTCAGGAGATGGAAAAAGATTCACCCCCTCAAAATGCACTGAGTGGGACGAGACATAGATTGATATGTATACGTCATAAAATATTTTACCAACGGGCAACAAACCCGAAAACGAGTGGGACATCAGACCTCGTTTTTGTGAAAGGAATGCGTCAGCGTCTGGAAAAGACCAGCAAGGACTGATGGGGGTGAATAGAGACCAATAGGAATCAGTAGAAACCAATTGGAATGCACCCCTGTGTGCCTCGAGGCCAGTGCTGGCCTCTCAGGGTGGGGCTGTGTCTTCAGACCCTGAGTCCTGTGCTGAGCTCTCTAACTGTGGTAGTGGCTTGAACTCCCCGGATTGGTTCCAGCCTGTCAGGCTGTGGCTTCAGGCCCTGGGGCCGGTGCTGGCCTCTCTAGCAGTGGCTTCAGGCCCCAGGGCACGTGCTGGCCCTTTGGGCTGTGGCTTTAGGCCCTGGAGCTGGTGCTGGCCTCTCGATGCCGTGACTCTGGCTTTAGGCCCAGGGCTGGTGCTGGCCTCTCAGGCTGGGGATGAGTCTTCAGGATGCAGCGCCAGTGCAGGCCTGCCTGCCTGCGGCTTCAGGCCCCGGGGTCTGTTTAGGCATCTCGGGCTGTGGCTTTAGGCGCTGGGGTCGGTGCTGGCCTCTCTTGTGGTGGCTTTAGGCCACAGGGCCCTCCTGCCTCTCTGGCTGAAGCTTTAGGCCCCGGGGCTGTGCTGGCCACTCAGGCGGTGCCTTTAGGCCCTAGAGCTTGTGCCGGCCTAGAACAAGGTGCATTTTAAAATTGGTCATGGAAGGAAATGAAAGCAAGAGAGCACTGAGCTCTTCTGTGTGTTTCCTGGATTGGGATGGAGACAGGAGAGCGTGCTCAGCCTCCCTCGTGTGGTTGCTTGTATCCAGCAACAGCAGCCGCAGCTGAGAACATCGTCACATCTTTATTAGGCGCTCCTCCGACTGTCTCTTTTTGCCTCCGTTTTCTGGAATGCAGGGATTTCTCTTTGTGGCCCACAAACTCTTTGTGCCAGGATAACCAAGTATGAATTCTCACTGCTCTTTACCCTGCTCAAGAGAAGATGGCTGTACTGTGAGGGCAGGTGGGGGCAGGGACGAGGGTCAGGAGCAAGGGCAGAGTGCTTTCTTTGTTACTCAATGGAAGGGCTGTGCTTTCTGCAGGTGGATTTGCCATAGTGCTTCTTGACATGTGGAAATCAGACCCTCTAGCCGGGAAGGATATAGAGCAGGCCTGTGTTTCTTGGTGACGCGCGTACACCCTGGTGCAAGGGGGATCGCTCCGCCTCACCTGCACACCGTCAGGAGAAATTGGGCTATAGATATCGGTCAAACTAATACATAATCAAGAGTTGACAGGAATTTGCAGTGTGGGAGCAGAGAGCCCAAAAAATGCCAAATCTCCCCCAAAATTTGGGATTTTCACCCCAAATCCACAGCACAGCTTTGCTCAGCGCAGTGTGGGAGCGAAGACCCCAAAAATGCCGAATCTCCCCCAAAATTTGGGTTTTTTCATCCAAAATCCACATCGCAGCTTTGTTCTCTCACCGCGTCAGATCAAAAACCCCAAAAATGCCAAATCACCCCCAAAATGTGGGCTTTTTCACCCAAAATCCACATCATAGCATTGCTCAGTGCAGTGTGGGAGCAAAGACCCAAAAAATGCCCAATTTCCCCCCAAAATTTTGAGATTTTCCACCCAAAATCCACATCACAGCTTTGTTCTCGCACCGTGTCAGATCAAACACCCCAAAAATGCCAAATCTCCCCCAAAATTTGGGATTTTCACCCCAAATCCACAGCACAGCTTTGCTCAGCGCAGTGTGGGAGCAAAGACCCAAAAAATGCCCAATTTCCCCCCAAAATTTTGAGATTTTCCACCCAAAATCCACATCACAGCTTTGTTCTCACACCGTGTCAGATCAAAGACCCCAAAAATGCCAAATCTCCCCCAAAATTTGGGCTTTTTCACCCAAAATCCACATCATAGCATTGCTCAGTGCAGTGTGGGAGAGAAGAGCCCCAAAAATGCTGAATCTCCCCCAAAATTTTGAGATTTTCCACCCCAAATCCACATCACAGCTTTGTTCTCGCACCGTGTCAGATCAAACAGCCAAAAATGCCAAATTTCCCCCCAAATTTGGGATTTTCACCCCAAATCCACAGCACAGCTTTACTCAGCGCAGTGTGGGAGCAAAGACCCCAAAAATGCCGAATCTCCCCCAAAATTTGGGTTTTTTTTCACCCCAAATCCACATCACAGCTTTGCTCAGCACAGTGTGGGAGCAAAGACGCAAAAAATGCCAAATCTCCCCCCAAATTTGGGTTTTATTTCACCCAAATCCACATCACAGCTTTGTTCTCGCACCGTGTCAGATCAAACACCCCAAAAATGCCAAATATCCCCCAAAATTTGGGATTTTCACCCCAAATCCACATCATAGCATTGCTCAGTGTAGTGTGGGAGAGAAGAGCCCAAAAATGCCGAATCTCCCCCAAAATTTGGGTTTTTTTCACCCCAAATCCACAGCACAGCTTTGCTCAGCGCAGTGTGGGAGCGAAGACCCAAAAAATGCCCAATTTCCCCCCCAAATTTTGAGATTTTCCACCCAAAATCCACATCACAGCTTTGTTCTCGCACCGTGTCAGATCAAACACCCCAAAAATTCCAAATCTCCCCCAAAATTTGGGATTTTCACCCCAAATCCACAGCACAGCTTTACTCAGCGCAGTGTGGGAGCAAAGACCCAAAAAATGCCAAATCTCCCCCAAAATTTGGGATTTTCACCCCAAATCCACATCACAGCTTTGCTCAGCGCAGTGTGGGAGCGAAGACCCAAAAAATGCCCAATTTCCCCCAAAATTGTGAGATTTTCCACCCAAAATCCACATCACAGCTTTGTTCTCACACCGTGTCAGATCAAAGACCCCAAAAATGCCAAATCTCCCCCAAAATTTGGGATTTTCATCTCAAATCCACAGCACAGCTTTGCTCAGCGCCGTGTGGGTGCAAAGACCCAAAAAATGCCAAATCTCCCCCAAAATTTGGGTTTTTTTTCACCCCAAATCAACACCACAGCTTTGCCCAGCACAGTGTGGGAGCGAAGACGCAAAAAATGCCAAATCTCCCCCCAAATTTGGGTTTTATTTCACCCAAAATCCACATCACAGCTTTGCACAGCGCTGTAGGATCTCATGGTTGTATGGTCTTTAAAACCCAACCCTTGTGGGATCCCACATTGCCACGATCCTAAAGGTCCTCCCACCCCAACCCTTGTAGGATGCCGTGGTGTTATGATCTTCAAGGTCCCTTCCACCCCAACCATTGTAGGATCTTGTGGTTCCACGATCCTACAGGTCCTCTCCATCCCAAACGCTGTAGGATCCCACAGTTCTGTGGTCTTTGAGATCCCTAAAACCCAACCCTTGTGGGATCCCAGGCAGCCACGATCCTAAAGGTCCCCTCCACCCCAACCCTTGTAGGATCAGGTGGTGTTATGATCTTTAAGGTCCCTTCCACCCCAACCATTGTAGGATCCCATATTTCCATGATCCTAAAGATTCCTCCCAACCCAACCACTGTAGGATCTCATGGTTGTATCGTCTTTAAAACACAAACCTTGTGGGATCCCACAGTGCCACGATCCAAAAGGTCCTCCCATCCCAACCCTTGTAGGATCTATTGGTGTTATGATCTTTAAGGTCCCTTCCACCCCGACCATTATAGGATCCCGTGGTTCCACGATCCTACAGGTCCTCTCCATCCCAACCGTTGTAGGATCCTACAGTTCTGTGGTCTTTGAGATCCCTACAACCCTAACCTTGTGGGATCCCACGCAGCCACGGTCCTAAAGGTCCTCTCCACCCCAACCTTTGTAGGATCCCGTGGTGTTATGATCTTTAAGGTCCCCTCCACCCCAACCATTTTAGGATCCCGTGGTTCCATGATCCTAAATATTCCTCCCAACCCAACCACTGTAGGACCTCATGGTTGTATGGTCTTTAAAACCCAAACCTTGTGGGATCCCACAGTGCCATGATCCTAAGGGTCTTCCCATCCCAATCCTTTTAGGATCCTGTGGTGTTGCGGTCTTCAAGGTCCCTTCCACCCCAACCATTTTAGGATCCCGTGGTTCCACGATCCTAAAGGTCCTCCCACCGCAACCCTTTTAGGATCACATGGTTCCATAATCCTAAAGGTCCTCCCACCCCAACCATTGTAGGATCCCATGGTTCCATGATCCTAAAGGTTCCTCCCAACCCAACCACTGTAGGATCTCATGGTTGTATGGTCTTTAAAACCCAAACCTTGTGGGATCCCACAGTGCCATTACCCTAAAGGTCCTCTCCACCCCAACCCTTGTAGGATCCCGTGGTTTTATGGTCTTTGAGATCCCCTCCACCCCAACCATTGTAGGATCCCGTGGTTCCAGGATCCTACAGGTCCTCCCACCCCAACCCTTGTAGGATCACATGGTTCCATAATCCTAAAGGTCCTCTCCATCCCAACCGCTGTAGGATCCCACCGTTCTGTGGTCTTTGAGATCCCTAAAACCCAACCCTTGTGGGATCCCACAGTGCCACGATCCTAAAGGTCCCCTCCACCCCAACCCTTGTAGGATCCCGTGGTGTTATGATCTTTAAGGTCCCTTCCACCCCAACCATTGTAGGATCCCATATTTCCATGATCCTACAGATTCCTCCCAACCCAACCACTGTAGGATCTCATGGTTGTATGGTCTTTAAAACCCAAACCTTGTGGGATCCCACAGTGCCATGATCCTAAAGGTCCTCCCATCCCAACCCTTGTAGGATCCTGTGGTGTTATGGTCTTTGAGATTCCTTCCACCCCAACCATTGTAGGATCCCGTGGTTCCATGATCCTAAAGATCCTCTCCACCCCAACCCTTGTAGGATCCCGTGGTGTTATGATCTTGAAGGTTCCCTCCACCCCAACCATTGTAGGATCCCGTGGTTCCACAATCCTACAGGTCCTCTCCACCCCAACCATTGTAGGATCCCGTGGTTCCATGATCCTAAAGGTCCTCCCATCCCAACCCTTGTAGGATCCTGTGGTGTTATGGTCTTTGAGATTCCTTCCACCCCAACCCTTGTGGGATCTCATGGTTCCATGATCCTAAAGGTCCTCTCCATCCCAACCTTTGTAGGATCCCGTGGTGTTATCATCTTTAAGGTCCCTTCCACCCCAACCATTTTAGGATCCCGTGGTTTCACGATCCTAAAAATTCCTTCCAACCCAACCACTGTAGGATCTCATGGTTGTATGGTCTTTAAAACCCAAACCTTTTGGGATTCCACAGTGCCATGATCCTAAAGGTCCTCCCATCCCAACCCTTGTAGGATACCGTGGTTTTATGATCTTTAAGGTCCCTTCCACCCCAACCATTGTAGGATCCCGTGGTTCCATGATCCTAAAGGTCCTCCCACCCCAACCATTGTAGGATCACATGGTTCCATGATCCTTGAGGACCTCTCCATCCCAACCATTGTAGGATCCCACAGTTCTATGGTCTTTCACGTCCATAAAACCCAACTCTTTTGGGATCCCATTCTGGTATGATCTTAAAGGTCCCCTCCACCCCATCCACTGTAGGATCTCACAGATCTGTGATCCTAAAGGTCCTCCCAACCCATCATCGAGTGCCATAAACTGAGGATATAATTGGGATTTTGTAGGATTTGTGTCATAAACTGGGGATAAAAATGGGATTTGTTGGGATTTGGGTCATAAACTGAGCAGAAAAATGGGATTTGGTGGGATTTGAGGCTTAAACTGGGGATAAAATGGGATTTGGTGGGATTTGGGTCATGGAATTGGGGAGAAAATGGGATTTGGGTGGTGTAATTGGAGAGAAAAATGGGATTTGTTGGGATTTGGGTCATGGAATTCGGGAGAAATGGGTTTTGGTGGGATTTGGGTCATAAACTGGGGATAAAAATAGGATTTGGTGGGATTTGGGTTGTGGAATTGGGGAGAAAAATGGGATTTGTTGGGATTTGGGTCTTAAACTGGGGATAAAATGGGATTTGCTACGATTTGAGTTGTGGAATTGGGATCAAAATGGGATTTGGGTCATAAACTGGGGAGAAAAATGGGATTTGGTGGGAATTGGGTCATAAACTGGGCAGAAAAATGGGTTTTAGTAGGATTTGGGTCATGGAATTGGGGGGAAAATGGGATTTGTTGGGATTTGGGTTGTGGAAATGGGGAGAAAAATGGGATTTGGTGGGATTTGGGTCATAAACAAGGGAGGAAAATGGGATTTCGTTGGATTTGGGTGGTGGAATTGGGGAGAAAAATGGGATTTGGGTCATAAACTGGGGAGAAAAATGGGTTTTGGTGGGATTTGAGTCATGGAATTGGGGAGAAAAATGGGATTTGTTGGGATTTGGGTCGAGGAATTGGGGAGAAAAATGGGATTTGTTGGGATTTGGGTTGTAGAATTGGGGAGAAAAATGGGATTTGTTGGGATTTGGGTCGTGGAAGTTGGGATAAAAAGGGGATTTGTTGGGATTTGGGTCATGCAATTGGGGAGAAAAATGGGATTTGGTGGGATTTGGATCATAAACTGGGGATAAAAATGGGATTTGGTGCGATTTGAGTTGTGGAATTGGGATCAAAATGGGATTTGGGTCATAAACTGGGGAGAAAAATGGGTTTTGGTGGGATTTGAGTCATGGAATTGGGGAGAAAAATGGGATTTGTTGGGATTTGGGTCATGGAATTGGGGAGAAATGGGATTTGGTGGGATTTGGGTCATAAATTGGGGAGAAAATGGAATTTAATAGGATTTGGGTCATGCAATTGGGGAGAAAAATGGGATTTGGTGGGATTTGGGTCGTGGAATTTGGGATAAAAAAGGGATTTGTTGGGATTTGGGTCATGGAATTGGGGAGAAAATGGGATTTGGTGGGATTTGATTTAAACTGGTGATAAAATGGGATTAGTTGGGATTTGGGTCGTTGAATTGGAGAGAAGATGGGATTTGGTGGGATTTGGGTCATATACTGGGGAGAAAAATGGGATTTGTTGGGATTTGGGTTGTAGAATTGGGGAGAAAAATGGGATTTGGTGGGATTTGGGTCTTAAACTGGGGATAAAATGGGATTTGGTTCGATTTGGGTCATATACTGGGGAGAAAAATGGGATTTGTTGGGATTTGGGTCGTAGAATTGGGGAGAAAAATGGGATTTGTTGGGATTTGGGTCATAAACTGGAGGGAAAAATGGGATTTGTTGGGATTTGGGTGGTGGAATTGGGGAGAAAAATGGGATTTGGTGGGATTTGGATCATAAACTGGGGAGAAAAGTGGGATTTAGGTCATGGAATTGGGGAGAAAAATGGGATTTGTTGGGATTTGAGTCTTAAACTGGGGATAAAATGGGATTTGGTTCGATTTGGGTCGTGGAATTTGGGAGAAAAATGGGATTTGGTGGGATTTGGGTCATGCAATTGGGGAGAAAAATGGGATTTGGTGGGATTTGGATCATAAACTGGGGATAAAAATGGGATTTGGTGCGATTTGAGTTGTGGAATTGGGATCAAAATGGGATTTGGGTCATAAACTGGGGAGAAAAATGGGTTTTGGTGGGATTTGAGTCATGGAATTGGGGAGAAAAATGGGATTTGTTGGGATTTGTGGAGAAAAATGGGATTTGTTGGGATTTGGGTCGAGGAATTGGGGAGAAAAAATGGGATTTGTTGGGATTTGGGTCATGGAATTGGGGAGAAATGGGATTTGGTGGGATTTGGGTCAAAAACTGGGGAGAAAATGGGATTTAATAGGATTTGGGTCGTGGAAGTTGGGGAGAAATATGGGATTTGTTGGGATTTGGGTCGAGGAATTGGGGAGAAAAATGGGATTTGTTGGGATTTGGGTCATAAATTGGGGAGAAAATGGAATTTAATAGGATTTGGGTCATTGAATTGGGGAGAAAAATGGGATTTGGTGGGATTTGGGTGGTGGAATTGGGATCAAAACGGGATTTGGGTCATAAACTGGGGTGAAAAATGGGATTTGGGTGGTGGAATTGGGGAGAAAAATGGGATTTGTTGGGATTTGGGTCATAAACTGGGGATAAAATGGGTTTTGGTGGGATTTGGGTCATGGAATTGGGGAGAAAAATGGGATTTGGGTCGAGGAATTGGGGAGAAAAATGGGATTTGGCAGGATTTGAGTCTTAAACTGGAGATAAAATGGGATTTGGTGGGATTTGGGCCATGGAATTGGGGAGAAATTGGTTTTGGTGGGATTTGGGTCATACTGGGGAGAAAAATGGGATTTGTTGGGATTTGAGTCGTAGAATTGGGGAGAAAAATGGGATTTGTTGGGATTTGGGTCATAAACTGGAGAGAAAAATGGGATTTGGTGGGATTTGGGTGGTAGAATTGGGGAGAAAATGGGATTAGGTGGGATTTGAGTCATGGAATTGGGGAGAAAAATGGGATTTGTTGGGATTTGGGTCGTGGAATTTGGGAGAAAAATGGGATTTGGTGGGATATGAGTTAAACTGGGGATAAAATGGGATTTGGTGCGATTTGAATTGTGGAATTGGGATCAAAACAGGATTTGGGTCATAAACTGGGGAGAAAAATGGGATTTGGTGGGATTTGGGTGGTGGAATTGGGGAGAAAATGGGATTTGTTGGGATTTGGGTCGAGGAATTGGGGTGAAAAATGGGATTTGGTGGGATTTGGGTCATAAACTGGGGAGAAAAATGGGATTTGTTGGGACTTGGCTTGTGGAATGGGGAGACAAATGTGATTTGGTGGGATTTGGGTGGTGGAATTGGGATCAAAACGGGATTTGGGTCTTAAACTGGGGAGACAAATGGGATTTGGGTGGTGGAATTGGGGAGAAAAATGGGATTTGTTGGGATTTGAGTCTTAAACTGGGGATAAAATGGGATTTGGTGGGATTTGGGTCATGGAATTGGGGAGAAATTGGTTTTGGTGGGATTTGGGTCATAAATTGAGGAGAAAATGGGATTTAATAGGATTTGGGTCGTGAAATTGGGGAGAAAAATGGGATCTGGTGGGATTTGTGTGGTGGAATTGGGGAGAAAAACGGGTTATAGATTGCAGAGAAATGGGATTTATTGGGATTTTGGATCAGGGGATTGGGGAGAAACGGGATCTCTTGGGATTTTGGCCATCAATTAGGGAGAAATCTGCTTAGTTGGGATTGAGGTCACGGAATTGGGGAGGAAAAAGGGATTTTGAGAACGTCCCATTTGCTGCACGCGGCCACATCGGTGCCGGGGTGGGTGGGTGGGGTGACCGAATCAGATTTGGCCCCATAAACCCACCCCCCCTCTGCCCCCCACCCCCCTTTTTTCTCCCCTTTCTGCCCCCTTTGTGTCTTCGTGTGGTGTCGGAGCTCCGACAGAGCTCTTTTTCCCCTTTTTTTCACCCCAAATGCCGCTGTGGGTGAGTGGGACGGCCCCGTCTACTATAGGACTTTAAGAGGGTGGGAGATCCCGTTGTGTCCCCCCCACCCCAACACCCCCCCAGTGCCCCAAATGGTCCTATGGATGGACCCCAACACCCTCATCCCCTTCAAGGCAGAGCTGGAGATCTTTAGGATCATGGAACAGTGGGATCCTACAACAGTTGGGTTGGAAGGGATCGTAGAACCATGGAATCCTATAATGGTTGGGGTGGGAGAGACATTTAGGATCATGGAACCGTGGGATCCTACAACGGATGGGTTGGAGAGACCTTTAGGATCATAGAACTGTGAGATACTACAACGGTTGGGTTGGAGAGATCTTTAGGATCACGGAACCATGTGATCCTACAGTGGTTGGGTTGGAGAGACCTTTAGGATCATAGAACCACGGGATCCTATAACGGTTGGGTTGGAAGGGATCGTAGAACCACGGAATCCTATAATGGTTGGGGTGGGAGAGACCTTTAGGATCATGGAACTGTGGGATCCTACAGTGGTTGGGTTGGAAGGGATCACAGAACCATGGAATCCTATAATGGTTGGGGTGGGAGAGACCTTTAGGATCACGGAACCATGTGATCCTACAGTGGTTGGGATGGAAGGGATCGTAGAGCCACAGAATCCTATAATGGTTGGGGTGGGAGAGACCTTTAGAATCATGGAACTGTGGGATCCTACAGTGGTTGGGGTGGGAGAGACCTTTAGGATCACAGAACCATGTGATCCTATAGTGGTTGGGATGGAAGGGATCGTAGAACCGTGGAATCCTATAATGGTTGGGGTGGGAGAGACCTTTAGGATCATGGAACTGTGGGATCCTATAATGGTTGGGTTGGAGAGACCTTTAGGATCACAGAACCATGTGATCCTACAGTGGTTGGGTTGGAAGGGATCGTATAGCCACAGAATCCTATAATGGTTGGGGTGGGAGAGACCTTTAGGATCACGGAACCATGTGATCCTACAGTGGTTGGGTTGGAGAGACCTTTAGGATCACAGAACCACGGGATCCTATAACGGTTGGGTTGGAAAGGATCGTAGAACCACGGAATCCTATAATGGTTGGGTTGGAGAGACCTTTAGGATCATGGAACTGTGGGATCCTACAGTGGTTGGGTTGGAAGGGATCACAGAACCATGGAATCCTATAATGGTTGGGGTGGGAGAGACCTTTAGGATCACGGAACCATGTGATCCTACAGTGGTTGGGATGGAAGGGATCGTAGAGCCACAGAATCCTATAATGGTTGGGGTGGGAGAGACCTTTAGGATCATGGAACTGTGGGATCCTACAGTGATTGGGTTGGAAGGGATCATAGAACCACAGAATCCTATAACGGTTGGGTTGGAAAGGATCATAGAACCACGGAATCCTATAATGGTTGGGGTGGGAGAGACCTTTAGGATCATGGAACCGTGGGATCCTACAGTGGTTGGGCTGGAAGGGATTGTAGAACCATGGAATCCTATAATGTTTGGGGTGGGAGAGACCTTTAGGATCATAGAACCACAGAATCCTATAATGGTTGGTTTGAAGGGATCATAGAACCGTGGAATCCTATAAAGGTTGGGGTGGGAGAGACCTTTAGGATCATAGGACCACAGAATCCTATAACGGTTGGGTAGGAAGGGATCATAGAACCACAGAATCCTATAATGGTTGGGGTGCAGAGACCTTTAGGATCATGGAACTGTGGGATCCTACAGTGGTTGGATTGGAGAGACATTTAGGATCACAGAACCACGGGATCCTATAAAGGTTGGGGTGGGAGAGACCTTTAGGATCACAGAACCACAGAATCCTATAACGGTTGGGTTGGAAGGGATCGTAGAACCATGGAATCCTATAATGGTTGGGTTGGAGAGACCTTTAGGATCATGGAACTGTGGGATCCTACAGTGATTGGGTTGGAAGGGATCATAGAACCACAGAATCCTATAACGGTTGGGTTGGAAGGGATCATAGAACCACGGAATCCTATAATGGTTGGGGTGGGAGAGACCTTTAGGATCATGGAACTGTGGGATCCTACAACAGATGGGTTGGAGAGATCTTTAGGATCACAGAACCATGCGATCCTACAGTGGTTCGGTTGGAAGGGATCGTAGAACCACGGAATCCTATAACGTTTGGGGTGGGAGAGACCTTTAGGATCACAGAACCATGAGATCCTACAGTGGTCGTTTTAGGGCCCGGAAGGCCTTCCCCAGCGCTGAGGATTTGGGTGCCCCATAGGGATCCGTCCCCATCCCCAGTCCTATAGGGACACATTCCCGTTCCCACCCCATTGGGAACCATTCCCATTCCTATTGGGACCCATTCCCCATTCCCACCACATAGGGATCCATTCCCACTCCGGCCCCATATGGAACCATTCCCAATCCCATATGGAACCATTCCCAATCCCATATGGAACCATTCCCCTCCCAATCCCATATAGAACCATTCCCAATCCCATATAGAACCATTCCCAATCCCATATGGAACCATTCCCCTCCCAATCCCATATGTCCCCATTGACCCCATTGACCCCAATGTCCCCATTGACCCCAATGTCCCCATTGATCCCACTGACCCCATCAACCCCATTGACCCCAATGTCCCCATTGACCCCAATATCCCCATTGACCCCAATGTCCCCATTGACCCCATAGACCCCAATGTCCCCATTGACCCCAATGACCCCAATGACCCCATCACCCTCCATTGACCCCAATGTCCCCATTGACCCCAAAGTCCCCATTATCCCCCATTGATCCCAATGTCCCCATTGACCCCATTGACCCCAATGTCCCCATTGACCCCAATGCCCCCATTGACCCCAATGTCCCCATCACCCCCCACTGACCCCAATGTCCCCATTGACCCCAAAGTACCCATCACCCCCCATTGACCCCAATGTCCCCATTGACCCCAAAGTCCCCCTTATCCCCCATTGACCCCAATGTCCCCATTGACCTCAATGACCCCATTGACCCCAATCTCCCCATGACCCCCCATTGATCCCAATGTCCCCGTTGACCCCATTGACCCCAATGTCCCCATTGACCCCAATGTCCCCATTGACCCCAATGTCCCCATGACCCCCCATTGATCCCAATGTCCCCGTTGACCCCATTGACCCCAATGTCCCCATTGACCCCAATGTCCCCATTGATCCCAATGTCCCCATCACCCCCACTGACCCCAATGTCCCCATTGACCCCAATGACCCCATGACCCCCCACTGACCCCAATGTCCCCATTGACCACAATGTACCCATTGACCCCATTGACCCCAATGTCCCCATCAACCCCATTGACCCCAATGTCCCATTGACCCCAATGTCCCCATTGATCCCAATGACCGCTCACTGACCCCAATGTCCCCGCTGACCCCAATGTCCCCATCACCCCCCACTGACCCCAATGTCCCCATTGACCCAAAGTCCCCATTATTCCCCATAGACCCCAATGTCCCCATTGACCCCAATGTCCCCATGACCCCCCATTGATCCCAATGTCCCCATTGACCCCACTGACCCCAATGTCCCCATTGACCCCAATGTCCCCATTGACCCCAATGCCCCCATTGACCCCAATGTCACCACTGACCCCAATGACCCCATTGATCCCAATGTCCCCATCACCCCCACTGACCCCAATGTCCCCATTGACCCCATTGACCCCAATGTCCCCATTGACCCCAATGTACCCATTGACCCCATTGACCCCAATGTCCCCATGACCCTCCAACTGACCCCAATGACCCCATTGATCCCAATGTCCCCATCAACCCCATTGACCCCAATGTCCCATTGACCCCAATGTCCCCATTGATCCCAATGACCGCTCACTGACCCCCATGTCCCCATTGACCCCAAAGTACCCATCACCCCCCATTGACCCCAATGTCCCCATTGACCCCAAAGTCCCCCTTATCCCCCATTGACCCCAATGTCCCCATTGACCTCAATGACCCCATTGACCCCAATCTCCCCATGACCCCCCATTGATCCCAATGTCCCCGTTGACCCCATTGACCCCAATGTCCCCATTGACCCCAATGTCCCCATGACCCCCCATTGATCCCAATGTCCCCGTTGACCCCATTGACCCCAATGTCCCCATTGACCCCAATGTCCCCATTGATCCCAATGTCCCCATCACCCCCACTGACCCCAATGTCCCCATTGACCCCAATGACCCCATGACCCCCCACTGACCCCAATGTCCCCATTGACCGCAATGTACCCATTGACCCCATTGACCCCAATGTCCCCATCAACCCCATTGACCCCAATGTCCCATTGACCCCAATGTCCCCATTGATCCCAATGACCGCTCACTGACCCCAATGTCCCCGCTGACCCCAATGTCCCCATCACCCCCCACTGACCCCAATGTCCCCATTGACCCAAAGTCCCCATTATTCCCCATAGACCCCAATGTCCCCATTGACCCCAATGTCCCCATGACCCCCCATTGATCCCAATGTCCCCATTGACCCCATTGACCCCAATGTCCCCATTGACCCCAATGTCCCCATTGACCCCAATGCCCCCATTGACCCCAATGTCACCACTGACCCCAATGACCCCATTGACCCCAATGTCCCCATTGACCCCAATGTCCCCATTGATCCCAATGTCCCCATCATCCCCCATTGACCCCAATGACCCCATTGATCCCAATGTCCCCATGACCCCCCACTGACCCCAATGTCCCCATTGACCCCAGTGTACCCATTGACCCCAATGTCCCCATGACCCTCCAACTGACCCCAATGACCCCATTGATCCCAATGTCCCCATCAACCCCATTGACCCCAATGTCCCATTGACCCCAATGTCCCCATTGATCCCAATGACCGCTCACTGACCCCAATGTCCCCGCTGACCCCAATGTCCCCATCACCCCCCACTGACCCCAATGTCCCCATTGACCCCAAAGTACCCATCACCCCCCATTGACCCCAATGTCGCCATTGACCCCAAAGTCCCCCTTATCCCCCATTGACCCCAATGTCCCCATTGACCTCAATGACCCCATTGACCCCAATCTCCCCATGACCCCCCATTGATCCCAATGTCCCCGTTGACCCCATTGACCCCAATGTCCCCATTGACCCCAATGTCCCCATCACCCCCACTGACCCCAATGTCCCCATTGACCCCAATGACCCCATGACCCCCCACTGACCCCAATGTCCCCATTGACCGCAATGTACCCATTGACCCCATTGACCCCAATGTCCCCATCAACCCCATTGACCCCAATGTCCCATTGACCCCAATGTCCCCATTGATCCCAATGACCGCTCACTGACCCCAATGTCCCCGCTGACCCCAATGTCCCCATCACCCCCCACTGACCCCAATGTCCCCATTGACCCAAAGTCCCCATTATTCCCCATAGACCCCAATGTCCCCATTGACCCCAATGTCCCCATGACCCCCCATTGATCCCAATGTCCCCATTGACCCCATTGACCCCAATGTCCCCATTGACCCCAATGTCCCCATTGACCCCAATGCCCCCATTGACCCCAATGTCACCACTGACCCCAATGACCCCATTGATCCCAATGTCCCCATTGACCCCAATGTCCCCATTGACCCCAATGTCCCCATTGATCCCAATGTCCCCATCATCCCCCATTGACCCCAATGACCCCATTGATCCCAATGTCCCCATGACCCCCCACTGACCCCAATGTCCCCATTGACCCCAGTGTACCCATTGACCCCAATGTCCCCATGACCCTCCAACTGACCCCAATGACCCCATTGATCCCAATGTCCCCATCAACCCCATTGACCCCAATGTCCCATTGACCCCAATGTCCCCATTGATCCCAATGACCGCTCACTGACCCCAATGTCCCCGCTGACCCCAATGTCCCCATCACCCCCCACTGACCCCAATGTCCCCATTGACCCCAAAGTACCCATCACCCCCCATTGACCCCAATGTCCCCATTGACCCCAAAGTCCCCCTTATCCCCCATTGACCCCAATGTCCCCATTGACCTCAATGACCCCATTGACCCCAATGACTCCATTGACCCCAATAACCCCTCATTGACCCCAATGACCCCATCACCCCCCACTGACCCCAATGTCCCCATTGACCCCAATGACCCCATTTTTGGGGTCCCTGGAGGTCATTTTGGGGGGTCCACAGTGACATTTTGGGGTCAATAAGTGGGATGTGGGGAAAATAAAGGGGATTTGGGATCGCACTTTGGGGGCCATTTGGGGGCAAATTCAGTAGGATTTAGGGCAAAAAAGGGGGAATTTGGGGTAAAAAAGGGGGATTTGGGGCAAAAAGGGGGGATTTGGGGCAGATTATGTAGGTTTTAGGGTAAAAAAGAGGGATTTGGGGTCAAAAAGGAAAAGGGGGGATTTGGGACCGCACTTTGGGGCCATTTTGGGGCAAATTAAGTGGGATTTAGGGGAAAAAAGGGGGATTTGGGGCAAAAAGAGGGGTTTTGGGGTAAAAAGAAAAAGGGGGGATTTGGGACCGCACTTTGGGGCCATTTTGGGGCAAATTATGTAGGATTTAGGGGAAAAAATGGGGATTTGGGGTAAAAAAGGGGATTTGGGGCAAAAAAAGGGGGATTTAGGGTAAAAAAGGAAAAGGGGGGATTTGGGACTGCACTTTGGGGCCATTTGGGGCAAATTAAGTGGGATTTAGGGGAAAAAATGGGGATTTGGGGTAAAAAAAAGGGGGATTTGGGGCAGAAAAAGGGGGATTTGGGGTAAAAAAAGGGGGATTTGGGGTAGATTATGTAGGATTTAGGGCAAAAAAATGGGATTTGGGGTAAAAAAGGAAAAGGGGGGATTTGGGACCGCACTTTGGGGCCATTTTGGGGCAAATTATGTAGGATTTAGGGGAAAAATGGGGATTTGGGGTAAAAAAGGGGATTTGGGGCAAAAAAAGGGGGATTTAGGGTAAAAAAGGAAAAGGGGGGATTTGGGACTGCACTTTGGGGCCATTTGGGGCAAATTAAGTGGGATTTAGGGGAAAAAATGGGGATTTGGGGTAAAAAAAGGGGGATTTGGGGTAGATTATGTAGGATTTAGGGCAAAAAAAATGGGATTTGGGGTAAAAAAGGAAAAGGGGGGATTTGGGACCGCACTTTGGGGCCATTTTATGGGCAAATTAAGTGAGATTTAGGGGAAAAAAGGGGGATTTGGGGTAAAAAAGGGGGATTTAGGGCAAAAAAAATGGGATTTGGGGTAAAAAAGAGGGATTTGGGGTAAAAAAAAGGGGGATTTGGGACCGCCTTTGGGGCCATGGAGAAATTTAGGGCCAATTATGGGGAATTTGGGACAAATAGGGCCGACGTGGGGTCCGAAGGGTTGCAAATCGGGGGGGGTTCGGTGGTTATGGGGTCGGTTTGGGGTCGATGGGGTTACGATTTGGGGTCAATGGGGTTACGATTTGGGGTCAATGATGGGTGGCAATGGGGTCGGTTTGGGGTCGACGGGGTTACGATTTGGGGTCAATGGGGTTGGTTTGGGGTCAATGGCGTTATGATTTGGGGTCAGTGGGGTTACGATTTGGGGTCAATGGGGTCGGTATGGGGTCGATGGGGTTGCGATTTGGGGTCAACGAAAGGGGGCAATGGGGTCGGTTTGGGGTCGATGGGATTACGATTTGGGGTCAATGGGGTCTGTGGGGTCAATGGGGTTATGATTTGGGGTCAACGATGGGGGGCAATGGGGTCGGTTTGGGGTCGATGGGGTTACGATTTGGGGTCAATGGGGTCGGTTTGGGGTCGATGGGGTTATGATTTGGGGTCAATGGGGTCGCTTTGGGGTCGATGGGGTTACGATTTGGGGTCAATGATGGGCAATGGGGTCAGTTTGTGGTCGACGGGGTTACGATTTGGGGTCAATGATGGGGGGCAATGGGGTCGGTTTGGGGTCGATGGGGTCGGTATGGGGTCAATGGGGTTACGGTTTGGGGTCAATGGGGTTGGTTTGAGGTCGATGGGGTTACAATTTGGGGTCAATAGGGTCAGTTTGGGGTAGATGGAGCTACGATTTGGGGTCAACGATGGGGGGCAATGGGGTCGGTTTGGGGTCGATGGGGTTAGGATTTGGGGTCAACGGGGTTGGTTTGGGGTCAATGGGGTTGCGATTTGGGGTCAATGGGGTCGGTGTGGGATCGAAGGGGTTACGATTTGGGGTCAGTGGGGTCGGTTTGGGGTCGACGGGGTTATGATTTGGGGTCAATGGGGGTATGATTGGGGTCGATGGAGTTAGGATGTGGGGTCAGTTTGGGGTCGATGGGGTTACGATTTGGGGTCAATGATGGGGGCCAATGGGGTCGGTTTGGGGTCAATGGGGTTACGATTTGGGGTCAATGATGGGGGGCAATGGGGTCGGTTTGGGGTCGATGGGGTTACGATTTGGGGTCAACGGGGTTGGTTTGGGGTCAATGGGGTTGCGATTTGGGGTCAATGGGGTCGCTGTGGGATCGACGGGGTTATGATTTGGGGTCAATGGGGGTATGATTGGGGTCGATGGGGTTAGGATGTGGGGTCAGTGGGGTCGGTTTGGGGTCGATGGGGTTACGATTTGGGGTCAATGATGGGCAATGGGGTTGGTTTGGGGTCGATGGGGTTACAATTTGGGGTCAATGGGGTCGGTTTGGGGTCAATGGGGTTGCGATTTGGGGTCAATGGGGTTACGATTTGGGGTCAATGATGGGGGTCAATGGGGTCTGTTTGGGGTCGACGGGGTTACGATTTGGGGTCAATGATGGGGGGCAATGGGGTCGGCTTGGGGTCAATGGGGTTATGATTTGGGGTCAATAGGGTCAGTTTGGGGTCGATGGAGCTACGATTTGGCGTCAACGATGGGGGGCAATGGGGTCGGTTTGGGGTCGATGGGGTTACGATTTGGGGTCAATGGGGTCGGTTTGGGGTCGATGGGGTTGCGATTTGGGGTCAATGGGGTCGGTGTGGGATCGAAGGGGTTACGATTTGGGGTCAGTGGGGTCGGTTTGGGGTCGACGGGGTTATGATTTGGGGTCAATGGGGGTATGATTGGGGTCGATGGGGTTAGGATGTGGGGTCAGTGGGGTCGGTTTGGGGTCGATGGGGTTACGATTTGGGGTCAATGATGGGGACCAATGGGGTCGGTTTGGGGTCGATGGGGTTACAATTTGGGGTCAATGGGGTCGGTTTGGGGTCAATGGGGTTGCGATTTGGGGTCAATGGGGTTACGATTTGGGGTCAACGATGGGGGTCAATGGGGTCGGTTTGGGGTCGATGGAGTTACGATTTGGGGTCAATGATGGGGGGCAATGGGGTCGGCTTGGGGTCAATGGGGTCGGCTTAGGGTCAATGGGGTCACGATTTGGGGTCAATGGGGTTACGATTGTGGTCGATGGGGTTGCGATTTGGGGTCAATGGGGTCAGTTTGGGGTCAATGGGGTTATGATTTGGGGTCAATAATGGGGGGCAATGGGGTCAGTTTCGGGTCAATGGGGTTATGATTTGGGGTCAATGGGGTCGGTTTGGGGTCAATGGGGTTACGATTTGGGGTCAATGGGGTCGGTTTGGGGTCGACGGGTTTACGATGGGGCCCTCGGTCTGCAATATGGGGTCCATCATTGGGGTCCCCCCACCCTATAGAAGTTTGGGGGGGGGATAAAGGGGTAGAAGACGACCTCTGGGGACCCCCAGGAGGGCATTAATGGGGCAGCGGGACGCAATGGGACCCCAAATCCCCCCCAAATCCACCCCAAATCCCCCCTAAAAAAGGCGGCGGTGCAAAACTTGTGGGGTTTTGGGGTTTTTTTTTTGCCCCCCCCTCCCCCCCCTTTCTTTTATTTCCACGACCATCAGTGGCGGTAATGGGGACTCCGGGATCGGGATCGGGATCGGGACCGCCTGCAATAGGGTTAGGATGGGGGTCAGCCCCATTGTGAGACCCCCAAGTGTGGGGTGAGACCCCAAAAGTATAGGGGAGGGGGATAAGGGGGGCACTCACCTCCGGGACGAGCTGTACTCCCGACCTATAGGGGGGAGAATTGGGGTTCAGCGCTCCCCCCCCCAAAAAACCCCATAGATTTGGGGCTCTGCCCCACAAGTGTGGGGCGGAGCGCCCCCCAAACTCACTGTAACGCGGGGATGGGGAGCGACTCTGGCGGCTGTACTGCCGCTCCCATTCCTCCCTCTCCTTCTCGCGCCGTTCCCTCTCTCTGCCATGGGGGGGGGGGGGGAAAAAAACCCCAAAAGGGGGGGAAGAGTGGGAATGGGGCCCCTATGGGGCGGGGGTGGGGATCTGTGGGGTGGGGGTGGGGATGGGGAATGGGGCCCCTATGGGGTGGGGGTGGGAATGGGGCTCTATGGGGTGGGGGTGGGGGTGGGGATCTGTGGGGTGGGGGTGGGGGTGGGGAATGGGGCCCCTATGGGGTGGGGGTGGGGGTCTATGGGGTGGGAGTGGGAGTGGGGAATGGGGCTCTATGGGGTGGGGGTGGGGATGGGGATCTGTGGGGTGGGGCCCTATGGGGTGGGAATGGGAATGGGGCCCCTATGGGGTGGGGGTGGGGATGGGGATCTGTGGGGTGGGGCCCTATGGGGTGGGAGTGGGGATGGGGCACTATGGGGTGGGCTCTATGGGGTGGGAGTGGGAATGGGGCTCTATGGGGTGGGGGTGGGGGTGGGGATCTGTGGGGTGGGGCCCTATGGGGAGGGAGTGTGGGATGGGGCTCCTATGGGGTGGGAGTGGGGATGGGGCCCCTATGGGGTGGGAGTGGGAGTGGGAGAGGGAAATGGGGCTCTATGGGGTGGGAATGGGAATGGGGCTCTATGGGGTGGGAGTGGGGAATGGGGCTCTATGGGGTGGGGCCCTATGGGGTGGGAGTGTGGGATGGGGGTCTATGGGGTGGGAGTGGGAGTGGGGAATGGGGCTCTATGGGGTGGGGGTGGGGATGGGGATCTGTGGGGTGGGGCCCTATGGGGTGGGAGTGGGAATGGGGCTCTATGGGGTGGGAATGAGAATGGGGCCCCTATGGGGTGGGGGTGGGGATGGGGATCTGTGGGGTGGGGCCTTATGGGGTGGGAGTGGGAATGGGGCCCCTATGGGGTGGGAGTGGCGATGGGGCACTATGGGGCGGGGGTGGGGGTGGGGATCTGTGGGGTGGGGCCCTATGGGGAGGGAGTTTGGGATGGGGCCCCTATGGGGTGGGAGTGTGGGATGGGGATCTGTGGGGTGGGAGTGGGAATGGGGCCCTATGGGGGGGGACTGATTCCATATGGGGTGGGAGTGGGGATGGGGCTCTGTGGGGTGGGGCCCTATGGGGTGGGAGTGGGAATGGGGCTCTATGGGGTGGGAGTGGGAATGGGGATCTGTGGGGTGGGGCCTTATGGGGTGGGAGTGGGAATGGGGCCCCTATGGGGTGGGAGTGGGGATGGGGCACTATGGGGTGGGCTCTATGGGGTGGGAGTGGGAATGGGGCTCTATGGGGTGGGGGTGGGGATGGGGCTCTATGGGGTTGGGAATGGTTCCATATAGGGCCGGAGTGGGGATGGGGCTCTATGGGGTGGGGCTCTATGGGGTGGGAGTGGGAATGGGGCCCCTATGGGGTGGGAGTGGGAATGGGGCTCTATGGGGTGGGGCCCTATGGGGTGGGATTGGGAATGGTTCCCTATGGGATTGGGATGGGAATGGATCCCTATGGGGTGGGAATGGGAATGGTTCCATATGGGGTGGGATGGAAAATGGGTCCCTATGGGGTGGGAGTGGGAATGGGTCACTATGGGATTGGGAATGGTTCCATATAGGGCCAGAGTGGGAATGGGGCCCTATGGGGTGGGAGTGGGAATGGGGCTCTATGGGGTGGGAGTGGGAATGGGGTATGGATCCCTATGGGGTGGGAGTGGAAATGGGGCTCTATGGGGTGGGAGTGGTTCTGTATGGGATTGGGATGGGAATGGATCCCTATAGGGTGGGAATGGGAATGGTTCCATATGGGGTGGGATGGAAAATGGGTCCCTATGGGGTGGGAATGGGGATGGGGCCGCTATGGGGTGGGAATGCCCCCCCCAAACCCCCCCACCCCAAAGCCCCCCGAGCTGTGGGGCGCAGTGTGGGGCGCAGTGTGGGGCTCACTTCATGCGGATCTTCCTCGCCATCGCTCGCAGCTCATCTTCACGCTCCTATGGGGCGGAAAAGGGGGGGGTGGGCCCTATAGGGTCGACCAGAGACCCCATAATGGGTCCCTATGGGGTGTGAGTCCTATAGGGGCAACCAGAGACCCCATACTGGGCCCCTATGGGGTGTAAGCCCTATAGGGTCAGCCAAAGAGCCCATAATGGGCCCCTATGGGGTATGAGCACTATAGGGGCAACCAAAGACCCCATAATGGGTTCCTATGGGGTGTGGGTCCTATAGGGTCACCCTGAGACCCCCAAGACGAGCCCCTCTATGGGGTTTGGGTCCTATAGGGTCACTCCTGGAGCCCCAAAATGTGACACTACGGGGTGTGGGCCCCTCTCTATGGGGTGTGAGTCCTATAGGGACATCCTAAGTCCCCCAGTATGGGCCCATCTATGGGGTGTGGGTCCTATAGGGTCACCCTGAGACCCCCAAGATGAGCCCCTCTATGGGTTGTGGGTCCTATAGGGTCACTCCTGGACCCCCAAAATGTGACCCTACGGGGTGTGGGCCACTCTCTATGGGGTGTGAGCCCTATTGGGTCACTCCGAGACCCCATAATGGGCCTATCTATGGGGTGTGAGCCCTATAGGGTCAACCAGAGACCCCATAATGGGTCCCTATGGGGTGTGAGCCCTATAGGGTCAACCAGAGACCCCATAATGGGTCCCTATGGGGTGTGAGCCCTATAGGGTCAACCAAAGACCACATAATGGGCCCCTATGGGGTGTGAGCACTATAGGGTCAGCCAAAGAGCCCATAATGGGCCCCTATGGGGTGTGAGTCCTATAGGGGCAACCAGAGACCCCATAATGGGTCCCTATGGGGTGTGAGTCCTATAGGGGCAACCAGAGACCACATAATGGGCCCCTATGGTGTGTGGGTTCTATAGGGTCAACCAAAGAGCCCATAATGGGCCCCTATGGGGTGTGAGCACTACAGGGTCAACCAAAGACCCCATAATGGGCCCCTATGGTGTGTGGGTTCTATAGGGTCAACCAAAGACCCCATAATGGGTTCCTATGGGGTGTGAGCAATATAGGGTCAACCAAAGACCCCATAATGGGTTCCTATGGGGTGTGAGCCCTATAGGGTCAACCAAAGACCACATAATGGGTTCCTATGGGGTGTGAGCCCTATAGGGTCAACCTGAGACCCCATAATGGGTCCCTATGGGGTGTGAGCCCTATAGGGTCAACCAAAGACCCCATTATGGGTCCCTATGGGGTGTGGGTTCTATAGGGTCAACCAAAGACCCCATAATGGGTTCCTATGGGGTATGAGCACTATAGGGGCAACCAAAGACCCCATAATGGGTTCCTATGGGGTGTGAGCTCTATAGGGGCAACCAAAGAGCCCCATAATGGGTCCCTATGGGGTGTGAGCCCTATAGGGTCAACCAGAGACCCCATAATGGGTTCCGATGGAGTGTGGGTTCTATAGGGTCAACCAAAGACCCCATAATGGGTTCCTATGGGGTGTGAGCTCTATAGGGGCAACCAAAGAGCCCCATAATGGGTTCCTATGGGGTGTGAGCCCTATAGGGTCACCCTGAGACCCCATAATGGGTCCATCTATGGGGTGTGGGTCCTATAGGGTCACCCTCAGACCCCCATAATGGGCCCCTATGGGGTATGAGCCCTATAGGGGCAACCAGAGACCCCCAGAATGTGACCCTATGGGGTGTGAGCCCTATAGGGTCACCCTGAGACCCCCAAGATGGGCCCATCTATGGGGTGTGGGTCCTATTGGGTCACTCCGAGACCCCATAATGGGCCTATCTATGGGGTGTGAGCCCTATAGGGTCAACCAGAGACCCCATAATGGGTTCCTATGGGGTGTGAGCTCTATAGGGGCAACCAAAGAGCCCCATAATGGGTTCCTATGGGGTGTGAGCCCTATAGGGTCACCCTCAGACCCCCAAGATGGGCCCCTATGGGGTATGAGCCCTATAGGGTCACCCTGAGACCCCCAAGATGGGCCCATCTATGGGGTGTGGGCCCTATAGGGTCACTCCTGGACCCCCAAAATGTGACCCTACGGGGTGTGGGCCCCTCTCTATGGGGTGTGAGCCCTATAGGGCCACCCTGAGACCCCCTTAATGGGCCCATCTATGGGGTGTGGGTCCTATTGGGTCACTCCGAGACCCCATAATGGGCCTATCTATGGGGTGTGAGCCCTATAGGGTCACCCTGAGACCCCCAAGATGGGCCCATCTATGGGGTGTGGGTCCTATAGGGTCAACCAAAGACCCCATAATGGGTCCGTATGGGGTGTGAGCCCTATAGGGTCAACCAGAGACCCCATAATGGGTCCCTATGGGGTGTGAGCTCTATAGGGGCAACCAAAGACCCCATAATGGGCTCCTATGGGGTATGAGCCCTATAGGGGCAACCAGAGACCCCCAGAATGTGACCCTATGGGGTGTGAGCCCTATAGGGTCACCCTGAGACCCCCAAGATAGGCCCATCTATGGGGTGTGGGTCCTATTGGGTCACTCCAAGACCCCATAATGGGCCTATCTATGGGGTGTGAGCCCTATAGGGTCAACCAGAGACCCCATAATGGGTCCCTATGGGGTGTGAGCTCTATAGGGTCAGCCAAAGAGCCCATAATGGGCCCCTATGGGGTATGAGCACTATAGGGTCAACCAAAGACCCCATAATGGGCCCCTATGGTGTGTGGGTTCTATAGGGTCAACCAAAGACCCCATAATGGGTTCCTATGGGGTGTGAGCTCTATAGGGGCAACCAAAGAGCCCCATAATGGGTTCCTATGGGGTGTGAGCCCTATAGGGTCACCCTGAGACCCCCAAGATGGGCCCCTCTATGGGGTGTGGGCCCTATAGGGTCACTCCTGGAGCCCCAAAATGTGACCCTACGGGGTGTGGGCCCCTCTCTATGGGGTGTGAGCCTTATAGGGTCACCCCACGACCCCATATGTCCCCCCCATAGGGTATGGGCCCCCACCTGGCGCTCGTGTTCCTGCTGCAACATCTTCTCCTGCGCAGCCTTCTTGTCTGCCTTGACTGCAGGGGAGAGCGTGGGGTCAGAAAGGGGGGGGGGGGGGCAAAAGTGGGGGTCTGGGGGGTAAAAGTGGGGGTTTGGGGGGCAAAAGGGGGGGGGTTGGGGGGCACAGTGGGGTTCTGGGGGGGTAAAGTGTGGCTTTGGGGGGGCAAAAGTGGGGATCTGGGGGGCAAATGGGGGGTTTTGGGGGGGGAAAAGGGGGGCTTTGGGGGGCAGAAGTGGGGGTTTGGGGGGCAAAAGTGGGGGATTGGGGGGCAAATGGGGGGTTTTGGGGGGGAAAAGGGGGGCTTTGGGGGGCAGAAGTGGGGGTTTGGGGGGCAAAAGTGGGGTTTTGGGGGGCAAATGTGGGGTTTGGGGGGCAGAAGGGGGGGTTTGGGGGGGAAAAGTGGGGCTTTGGGGGGCAAATGTAGGGGTTTGGGGGGGCAAAAGTGGGGGTTTGGGGGGCAAAAGTGGGGGTTTGGGGGGTCGAAGTGGGGTTTTGTGGGGCAAAAAGTGGGGTTTTGGGGGGCAAATGTGGGGTTTGGGGGGAAAAGTGGGGGTTTGGGGGGGAAAAGTGGGGGTCCGGGGGGAAAAAGTGGGGTTCTGGGGGGGGAAAAGGGGGGGATTGGGGGGCAGAAGTGGGGGTTTGGGGGGCAAAAGTGGGGGGTTGGGGGGTAAAAGTGGGGTTTTGGGGGGCAGAAATGGGTTTTGGGGGGGAATAGAGGGGGTTTGGGGGGCAAAAGTGGGGCTTTGGGGGGCAAAAAGGGGGATTTGGGGGGCAAAATGAGGGTTCTGGGGGGCAAAAGTGGGGGTTTGGGGGGCAAAAGTGGGGGGTTGGGGGGCAAATGTGGGGTTTTGGGGGGGCAAATGTGGGGCATTTTGGAGCTGGGGGGGAAAAGTGGGGGGCATTGGGGATGGAGGGGGCAAAAGTGGGGGTTTGGGGGGGGGTAAAAAGGGTTTTGGGGGGCAAAAGTGGGGGTTTGGGGGGGAAGTGGGGTTTTGGGGGGCAAAAAGGGGTTTTGAGGGGGTAAATAGGGGTTCTGGGGGACAAATGTGGGGTTTTGGGGGGGGTTAAGTGGGGGTTTGGGGGGGAAAAGTGGGGGTTTGGGGGGCAAAAAGGGGGGTTTGGGGGGCAAATGTGGGGTTCTGGGGGGGAAAAGTGGGGTTTGGGGGGCAAAAAGGGGGTTTTGGGGGGGTAAAAGTGGGGGTTTGGGGGGCAAAAGAGGGGGTTTGGGGGGCAGAAGTGGGGGTTTGGGGGGAAGAAGTGGGGGTTTTGGGGGGAAAAGTGGGGTTTTCAGGGGCAAAAAAGGGTTTTGGGGGGCAGAAGTGGGGCGTTTGGGAGCTGGGGGGGAAAAGTGGGGGCAATGGGGGATGGGGGGGGCAAAAGTGGGGGGTTTGGGGGGCAAAAGTGGGGGTTTGGGGGGGCAAAAGTGGGGGTATGGGGGGGTAAAAAGGGGTTATGGGGGGCAAATGTGGGGTTTGGGGGGGGGAAAGGGGGGTTTGGGGGGGCAAATGTGGGGTGTTTTGGAGCTGGGGGGGAAAAGTGGGGGGCATTGGGGATGGAGGGGGCAAAAGTGGGGGGTTTGGGGGGGAAAACGGGGGGTTTTGGGGGGCAAATGTGGGGATATGGGGGGGAAAAGTGGGGGTTTGGGGGGCAAATGTGGGGTTTGGGGGAAAAAGTGGGGTTTTGGGGGGCAAATGTGGGGTTTTGGGGGGGAAAAGGGGGGCTTTGGGGGCAGAAGTGGGGTTTTGGGGGGGAAAAGTGGGGTTTAGGGAGCAAAAGTCGGGGGTTGGGGGGCAAAAGTTGGGGTTTGGGGGGCAAAAGTGGGGTTCTGGGGGCCAAAGTGGGGGTCTGGGGGGCAAATGAGGGGTTTTGGGGGGGAAAAGTGGGGGTTTGGGGGGGAAAAAGGGGTTTTGGGGGGCAAAATGGGGTTTTGGGGGGTAAAAGGGGGGGTTTGGGGGGCAAACGTGGGGGTTTGGGGGGGAAAGTGGGGTTTTGGGGGGCAAATGTGGGGATATGGTGGGCAAACGTGGGGGTTTGGGGGGCAAATGTGGGATATGGGGTGCAAAAGTGGGGTTTTGGGGGGCAGAAGTGGGTTTCTGGGGGGCAACAGTGGGGGTTTGGGGGTCAACAGTGGGTTTTGGGGGGCAGAAGGAGAGTTTGGGGGGCAAATGTGGGGTTTTGGGGGGCAATAGGGTGGGTTTTGGGGGGCAAAAATGGGGATATGGGGGGGGAAATGTGGGGTTCTGGGGGGCAAAAGTGGGGTTTGGGGGGCAGATGTGGGGATATGGGGGGGAAAAGTGGGGGTTTGGGGGCAAAAGTGGGGGGTTTTTTGGGAGTAAAAGAGGGGGTTTGGGGGGCAAAAAGTGGGTTTTGGGGGGCAGATGTGGGGGTCTGGGGGGAAAAATGGGGTTTTGGGGGAGCAAAAGTGGGGTTCTGGGGGGCAAAAGGGGGGTTTTGGGGGGGAAAAGTGGGGGTTTTGGGGGGCAGATGTGGGGTTTGGGGGGTCGAAGTAGGGTTTTGGGGGGCAAATGTAGGGTTTTGAGGGGCAAAAAGGGGTTTTGGGGGGGTAAAAAGGGGTTTGGGGGGTCGAAGTGGGGTTTTGGTGGGCAAATGTGGAGGTTTGGGGGGGGAAAATGGGGTTTTTGGGGGGCAAATGTGGGGTTCTGGGGGGGCAAAAGTGGGGGTTTGGGGGGCAGAAGTGGGGTTTGGGGGGGCAAAAAGGGGTTTTGGGGGGCAAAAAAGGGGGGTTTGGGGGGCAAAAGTGGGGTTTGGGGGGCAAAAGGGGGGTTTTGGGGGGTAAAAAGGGGTTTTGGGGGGGCAAAATGGGGTTCTGGGGGGTCGAAGTGGGGTTTTGGGGGGCAAAAGGGGGGTTTTGGGGGGCAAATGTGGGGATATGGGGGGGAAAAGTGGGGCTCTGGGGGGAAAAGTGGGGTTCTGGGGGGCAAAATGGGGGGGGTTTGGGGGGAAAAGTGGGGTCTTGGGGGGGCAAAAGTGGGGTTCTGGGGGGCAGAAGTGGGGGTTTGGGGGGGGAAAAGTGGGGTTTTGAGGGGCAAAAGGGGGGTTTTGGGGGGGTAAAGTGGGGTTTGGGGGGCAGAAGTGGGGTTCTGGGGGGCAAAAGGGGGGGGTTGGGGGGAAAAGGGGTTATGGGGGGCAAATGTGGGGTTTGGGGGGGGGAAAAGGGGGGTTTCAAGGGCAAATGTGGGGTTCTGGGGGGCAGAAGTGGGGTTTTGGGGGGCAAAAAGGGGTTTTGGGGGGTAAAAAGGGGTTTTGGGGGGTCGAAGTGGGGTTTTGGGGGGCAAATGTGGGGGTTTGGGGGGGAAAATTGGGGTTTTGGGGGGGCAGAAGTGGGGGTTTGGGAGGCAAAAAGGGGGGGGGGTTGAGGGCAAAAGTGGGGATTTGGGGGGCAAATGTGGGGTTCTGGGGGGGAAAAGTGGGGTTCAGTGGGGCAGAAT
>NW_024095947.1:56961-105159 GCF_016699485.2 Gallus gallus | reverse complement strand
GACACGTGTACCCACATATGTGCCCCCCATGCACACATCTGCCCACATATGAGCCCCCCATATACCCATGTGCCCCCATTTGTGCCCCCCATGGATGTGTGCACCTATATATGTGCCCCCCCTCTGCATACGTATACCCACATATGTGCCCCCTATGGACACGTGTACACATATAGGAGCCCCCCATGGACATGTGTACCCACATATATACCCCCTATGGACACGTATACCCATATAGAAGCCCCCCATGGACACGTGTGCCCATATATGTGCCCCCCCCTCACACGTGTGCCCACATATGAGCCCCCCATGCACACGTGTACCCACATATGTGCCCCCCATATACACGTGTGCCCACATATGAGCCCCCCTATGGACACGTGTACCCACATATGTGCCTCCCATGCACACATATACCCACATATGTGCCCCCTATGGACACGTATACCCATATAGGAGCCCCCCATGGACACGTGTACCCACATATGCGCCCCCTATGGACACATATACCCATATAGGAGCCCCCCATGGACACGTGTACCCACATATGTGCCCCCCTCCCACACGTGTGCCCCTATATGAGCCCCCCATACACACATATGCACCCCCTATGGACACGTGTGCCCACCTACGCGCCCCCCACGCACACCCACCCCCCCTCACACCCACCACTCGCCCATCCCCCATCCATAAAGCGGTACCCCCCCCCCCCAGCGCTCTCAGCTCTCCTTGGGACCCCATAGGGTGGCTCTGAAAAGAGCCGTTTGGATTCTACGAAGCGTCTGAGGGCATCACCGACCCCCCCAGGGGGTAAAAGACTGGAAGGGGGGGGGGGGGGGGGCCTCACTTCCCCTTATGCCCCTCGCTCTTCTTGGGCAGCAGCACGGCCTGGATGTTGGGGAGGACCCCCCCCCTGCGCGATGGTGACGCCGCCCAGCAGCTTATTGAGCTCCTCGTCGTTCCTCACCGCCAGCTGCAGGTGGCGCGGGATGATCCGCGTCTTCTTGTTATCCCGCGCCGCGTTTCCCGCCAGCTCCAAAATCTCCGCCGTCAGGTACTCCATCACGGCCGCCAAATAAACCGGAGCCCCGGCACCGACCCTCTCCGCGTAGTTCCCTTTTGCGCAGCAATCGGTGCACGCGGCCCACGGGGAACTGCAGCCCCGCGCGGGATGAGCGCGATTTGGCTTTAGCGCGCGCTTTGCCGCCCTGTTTCCCGCGCCCGGACATCACCACTTCCGCCTCTCGGCCTCCTTTTTCCCGCGCCCGCCCTCCGCCCGCCCCTTTTATCCCATCCCGCGGATCGAGCGGGCGCGCTCTGATTGGCCGCGCCGCTCGGCTCGGTGAGGGGGGGGAACCAATGGGAGCTCGCGGCGCGCCGAGGATGCGGGGGGAGGGGGGGGGCGCTGGCCAATGGCGGAGCGCCGTTTGGAGGGGGCGGGGAGAGCGGTGTTGGCCAATCAGAGCGCGGCACGGAGGTTATAAAAGGAGGGGAAAACGCCGCTCGCCCTTTCAGTCGTGCGGAGGCAGCGCGGCGTGCGGAGCTCTGCGCGGTGTCGTTTTATAGCGGTTTTAAGCGGTTTTTCTGCCCTTTTCCGCAATTTCTCCCCCTTTTTTTATCACGTAGGCGCTTCCTGAGCTGCTCTTCTCCCCCCCCCCGCTTCCAGTAGGGCCGGTTAAATAAACGCATTACGGAGCTCAGCCCGTTTTCTCCCCCCTTTTCCTCCCCTCTTTTAACACCAAAGTGACGTCCCCCCCTTTTATTTCCCTTCCCCTCCTTTTCCTTCCCTCCTTTCCCCCCCTTTTCCCCCTTTTTCTGCCTCCCTTTCCCATTTTTCCTCCCCTTTCCCCCCTTTTTCTGCCTCCCTTTCCCCCTTTTCCTCCCCTTTCCCCCCCTTTTTATCTCCTTTCCCCCTTTATTCCCCTTTCCCCCCATTTTCTCCTTTTATTTCCCCCTTTCCCCCTTCTCTCCCCTTTTTCCCCTCCTTTCCCCTTCCTATTTCCTCTTTCCCCCCATTCTTCCCCCTTTTTTCTCCAATTTTTCCCTCACATATTCCCAATTTCCCCCCCTTTATCTCCTCCCTTTTCCCCAATTTCCCCCCATTTCTCCCCCAATTTCTCCCCTTCCCCCCCTTTTCTACCCCCTTTTCCTCCTTTATTCCCCTTTTATTTTCCCCCTTTTCCCTTTCCTCCCCCCTTTTTTCCTCCTAATTTCCCTCCTTTTTCCCTCTTTTCTTCCCCTTCCCCCCCTTTGTTTCCCAATTCCACCCCTTTCCCTTTTTCCCCTTTTTCCCTCCCCATTTCCCTCCCACTTCCCCCCCTTTTTCCTCCCTTTTCTCCCTTTTCCTCCCCCCCTTTCCCCCCTTTTCCTCCCTTCTTCCCCCCTTTTTTTCCCTTTTATTTTCCTTTCTTTTCCCCCATTGCAGCCCAAACTCATCTCTTCTTATTCCCTCCACTTTGAGGGATTCAGATTGAATGAAAGCATAAGGAAATCCCTTTTTCTTTCCCCCCTTTTCTCTTTCTTTCCTTTTTCCTTTTCTCCCTTTTTCTTCCCCCCCTTTTTCTCCCTTCCCATTTTTCTCCCCCCCCCCTTTTTGTCTTTTTTCTCCTTTCCCCCCCTCGGTTTCTTCCCCCTTTATCCTCTCATCCTCCTCCTTTCCTCTCCCCCCTTTTCCTTCCTTTCCTCCCCCTTTTTCTTTCCTTTCTCTCGCCTCCTTTCTTCCCTTTTCCCCCTTTTCTTTCCTCTCCCCCTCCATTTCCCCCCTTTTTCTCTTTTCCCCACCTCTTTTTCCCCCTTTTTTCTTTCCATTTTTTCCCTCATTGCCCCCCTTTCTCCCTTTCCAACGTTCAGATGCTTCCTAAAGCGCACTTAGTCTGTTTTTTTTCAAGTTTAGTTCTCAAAAAAGGCACAAATGACCATTTTTCCCCCTTTGTCTCCTTCATTTCCCCTTTTTTCACCCCCTTTTTTCCCTATTTTTCCATTAATCCGCTTCCTATCAACACAAATCCACCGCGGCATTCACCGTTTCTCCACTCCCACAACCGCAGCGTTTTCTTTTGTTGTTCGCTTTTAATTAACCCCATCCTTCCTTAAATCACTCATTAATCCCACTGCGCCCTCCCATTCTTCCCCCACCCGCAAGCCCCGCCCCTCGCCTCCAAACGCCGCGCTCCGATTGGTCGCTCTCCGAGCCAGCCGCCTTCCCATTGGCCCGTGGGGCAGCGGGAGGCGGGGCCTCCTTGCGCTCAAGGATGGAGAGGCGGGAAAAGGGGCGGTTCTCACTCCGGTCCGCCCTTCGGGTAGATAAGGACGCTCCGCCCACCGCTCCGCTCAGTGTGGGGGTGGGTGGGGCGCTGAGGGCGGCTCCGCGCGTCGCGTTTCAGCGCTGCGTTCGGAGCGCGGCGCCTTTTTCACCTCAAAGTCCTCCGAATGCCTTCGAGAAAAGACCCCCAAAATTTACCAAACCGTTCGCTTCGTCCTCTCGTTTCTTTTCCGTGCGCGGGGGTGGCGTTTCCCGCAGCGCTTCCGAGCGGAGGAGGAAAAGAAACCCCAAACGATCAGCATCAAAACCTTCAAACGACGGAAAAATAACGAAAAAGCAAAATTTCGTTCTCCATCCCCCAAAAAAAACCACCGCGGGGCTCTTCAGGATCCGCCCGGAGCACTCAGGTAAGAGCCCGGATAGCTCAGTCGGCAGAGCATCAGACTTTTAATCTGAGGGTCCAGGGTTCAAGTCCCTGTTCGGGCGGAGCTCCTTCTTTTTAGCCCTCTTCCCCCTTCCTCAGCCCCCCCTCCAGGCTCGGATCGTTCCCCCCCCCATCCCCCCCCCCATTCCCCCCCCATTCTTTTCCCGCTGTCCCCTCTCGGGGGGGCGCCGTTGTGTGGAGTCCCGCGGCGCTGCCCGCCCGGGCGGTCCCATGGTGTAATGGTTAGCACTCTGGACTCTGAATCCAGCGATCCGAGTTCAAATCTCGGTGGGACCTGAAGGGCCTTCCCTTTTTTTTCACCCCCCTCCCCTCTTTCTTTCTTTCTTTCTCCCTTCCTTCCTTCCCCCCCTTCTTTCTCTCTTCCGTCCCCCCTTCTTTATTCCTTCCCCCTTCTTTCTCTCTTCCTTTCTTCCCCCCCCTCTTTCTCCCTTCCTTCCTTCCCCCCCCTTTCTCTCTTCCTTCCTTCCCCCCCCCTTTCTCTCTTCCTTCCTTCCCCCCCCTTCTTTCTCTCTTCCTTCCTTCCCCCCCCTTCTTTCTCTCTTCCTTCCTTCCTTCCCCCCCCTTCTTTCTCCCTTCCTTCCTTCCCCCCCCTTCTTTCTCCCTTCCTTCCTTCCTCCCCCCCTTCTTTCTCCCTTCCTTCCTTCCTCCCCCCCTTCTTTCTCTCTCCCTTCCTTCCTTCTCCCCCTTCTTTCTCTCTTCCTTCCTTCCCCCCCCTTTCTCTCTTCCTTCCTTCCCCCCCTTCTTTCTCTCTTCCTTCCTTCCCCCCCCTCTTTCTCCCTTCCTTCCTTCTCCCCCTTCTTTCTCTCTTCCTTCCTTCCTTCTCCCCCTTCTTTCTCTCTTCCTTCCTTCCCCCCCCCTTTCTCTCTTCCTTCCTTCCCCCCCCCTTTCTCTCTTCCTTCCTTCCCCCCCCCTTTCTCTCTTCCTTCCTTCCCCCCCCTCTTTCTCTCTTCCTTCCTTCCCCCCCCTCTTTCTCCCTTCCTTCCTTCCCCCCCTTCTTTCTCCCTTCCTTCCTTCCCCCCCTTCTTTCTCCCTTCCTTCCTTCCCCCCCTTCTTTCTCCCTTCCTTCCTTCCCCCCCTTCTTTCTCCCTTCCTTCCTTCCCCCCCTTCTTTCTCCCTTCTTTCTCTTCCCCCCCGTTCATTCTTTCGTTCGTTCTTTCTTTCTTTCCTCCCCCTTCTTTCTTTCCTCCTTTCTGCCTGTCTTTCTCCCTCTTCATGCTCCATCCAAAAATGAATAGCATTGTCCTCTGTACCCCATCCACTCCAATGGACGCCGAGCACAGAGTTGGAGATGGACCTGGAACATCTGCGCTGTCATTGGTAGAGCAAAGGGGACAAGGACCGTGGGAGATGTACCCTAAAAACAGCCCAGTTTTAGGATTGCCAACCAGCACCATCCCTAAACGCGTCCTACAAAGTTCTATTCACCATTCATGGGTGAGAAGAGTTCTCCTGGTTCTACACATTTCTTGGCTTGGTGAGACTCATGCCAGCATGTCTTCCTGCTTGGACAACAGGCAGAGCCATGGCCTATTTTTCTTACTTATATCCAGGCTGGGGTGAGGCCTGGTGCCCGGATGCCATCGAGGAGTTGGGGTTGGTCTTCTGCAGAAGGATTTTCTGCCCACTGAGATGTCCTACGTGGGGAAAGGACAGCCCGTTGGCCTTGGCTGTGTCTTCTTGTGGGCACAGATCCCAGTCTGGGATACCAGCAATGATCCAAAGGGTTTTATCTGCATGATGGAAGCCTCAACACTCACCTGCAGCAGTGGGGGTGGAACAGGACTATGAACACCTCTGTCACTGAGAGTCAGTGGGTAATGCGTGTCCCACGCTTCATCTCAAGGCTGGAACCTATGGGAGAAGAGACCTCCAGCCCCTCATGGGCCAACAACGAGCTCCATGTTGGAGGTGCTGACCCAAGAGATGGGGCTTTCCTCCTTTTGCTCAGAGATGAGGAGTTTTGATGCCGTTCCCCACTCCGAGAGCTCACGGTGAGCACCAAGCCCCACATCTGAGCACTTGGCTGACGTCTGTCTTTGGGAAGAAAAGGACGGGCATCGTTTGGTGCCCACATTTTTGCTGTGCTGGATGTACATGTGGTCATTTTGGGTGGGACGCATCAGGTAGGTTTGAATTTAAATAAACCTATGGACTAAACTGTGACTGAAATCACACCATCTCTGGGCTTTAGATCTAAGACTGTCTTTCTATCCCAACCTCTACTCAGACAATCTGCTGTTTCCTGCAGATTTGTTCCTAGAAGTCCGTTTTTGCAGCCAACGTTACTTCCCCTTTTCTATTTTAAGCTTCCTCCTCCTTCCTGTGCACCACACAAAACACATCGTGGGCCTCAAACCCTCCTTCCCTCTCTTCCCTCCTCTTTCCCATGCACCAAAACTGAAATGATTTCAGAAAACGATCCCCAAATCACACGTGTCAACTCTAGAATCCCCCCAGATCCTTTCTCCCACCCATTTTGGTCTACCAGGAGGATGAAGAGGATGGGTGGAAGAGTCAGGAGTACCAAAGGAAGGCAGCGCTGAAGAGAGGAAGGCAGAAATTAATTAATATCACACGGCTTTGTCTGAACTGAATTGAAATTCTACACATTCCTGTTTGGCTTTTAACCCTTCATCTCTCCCGAAATCTCTTCCTTCTCATTCACTATCGTGCAGAAATTGGGAACGAAGGAGGGAATCCTCAGAAGTGACAGTGAGTCGGAGGACAGAAAACAAGAGTCAGTGAGAGAGATAGGAATCAGACTGATCACCGCTCTGATTCCAAGGTCTGTTTTGAGGAGTGAAAGGGTCGGCCCACAGCGCTGGAGAAGGGATGCGGGCGTGAGACTCACCTGGAGGTGGCAGTATTGGATCAGCAAAGAGCAACGATGGCCGCCATGAAGATGATGAAGATGACCCGCAAGATCCCCTTCAGACATCCCTTTGTGCCTGCTGGGTGTGCGGTTCACCTCCCCAAGGTCACAAACAAGTGAGTGCACAACAACAGCTTGGCCAGAAACGAGTCTGTAGCCACAACTTTCTCATGGGAATGGGTAGGGCGGATGGTCAACGAAGCACTGCCAGTGTTTGGCCACACCAAGCACAGCACAGAAAGACAGGAATGTGTCTTCTGTTGGTCCTTCCCAGCATCCCTTCCTTCCGTCGTATCCACTGCAGCACTCGGCTCGGTGCCATCAGCAAAGTGCTGAGGGTGCACTCCATCCCATCATCTGTGTCAGTGAGAGGTGGTGAAGAGCAGCGCTCCCAGGAGGGACCTCTGGGGGTCACCACCCATCACCACCTCCACCTGGACATGGAGCTGTTGGCCACAGCCCTCTGGCTGCGACTTTCCAACCTAGAAAGTGCTGGAAGTGCTTTGTGGACCGTGTGTGAGCTGACAGGTGACAGCCGGAGTGGGGCAGTGTAAAAAAGATGTGCATACGGTTATGTGTGTGCCACCCCATCCTGGGCCCCACAGCCCCAACGCCTTGGGGACAGCAGTTGTCACATGGGGAGGTGACATCATGGAACTCTATCCCAAAATGAGAACTGGCAGCAGCTCTCCGGCCACTTCCTTTCCCCGCTGCAGTCTCGCTGTCCCCAAGCTGCTCCTGTTTCATGACACGAAGGGAGGTGGCCCTCATTCTGGGTGAGTGACAAAGGGGACGTGGTGCCACGGGGGTTGGTGGCCCTGTGTGGGACCTGGACCGTGTCCCTTGGAGGCTGGTGGCTGCTGGCAGCGAGCAGGGCACAGCAACGTGAGTATGGGGAAGGAGGAAGAAAGGGGACAGAGGGAGGGGAGTGTGGGCAGGGGGAGAGCAGAGGGGCTGAGGATGGCGTGCAGGGACAAGGCTGACTGCTGTCCCCGTCCTACTGCCCCGAGCCTCCCTGTCACTGCACCCCAGCCAGGGGGTGTCCCTGAGGGATAATGTCACCCTGCGCTGCCACCTGCCCCGGTTAACCTTACAAGCTGAGCTCTGCCAGAACGGCCATTTGAGATCCAAGAAAGACATGGACAGACTTCAGGACACGGTTGAGTTTTCCTTGGTTAGCGTAGAGAAGGAAGAGGCAGAGGAGTATCGGTGGCAGTACCGGGTTTTGGAGCCACCGGGGACATCAGGGAAGAGCGACCCCGTGGAGCCGGTGGTGACAGGTGAGGGCACTGCGGAAAATGGGGGTCCCTGTGCTGCCCCCCCAGCTGCCTGACCTCATGTTTGCTCACTAGGAGTGTGCAAGACCACACGTGCACAAAGACGTGTGTGTTCTGTCCACACAAGCTCTTCAAGTGTGCACGGTGCGCTGTGTGCTCAACATCGCCTGTGCAATCCACGCATGTACCACTGCATGTGGTGGTGTGAATTACACCAGTGTGTGTTATCCCGTGCGCAACAAATGCACGTATGTAGAAGAATACAATAGAACTGCAGAATCTTCAGAGTTAGAAGCAACTCTTACAGATCACCAAACCAACTCCCTGCAGTGCAGAGGGACACCAACAGCTCCATCCGCTGCTCAGTGCCCCATCCATCCTGACTTGGAATGTCTCCATGGACGCTGTGCCACCACCTCTCGGCGCCACCTGTGCCAGTGACTCACAGCCATTAGTTTAAAACACATTCCCAGCCGATTACACCTAAATCTTTGCTTCTTCGCTTTGATGCAATTTCCCACTGAAGCCCCTGCAAAGGAATCGCTCCACGTCTTTCTTACTGTGCCTTTAGAGACCGACGGGATGTTTGGCATCGCATGGGGGACGCCGTGCTAAGCCACTCACCGGCAGCCGTTCTGGGACAGAATGTGAGACCCAATGGGTGACGGCCTGTATGGGGTGTGGGGTCCCCCAATGGTTTCTGTGTGTGTCTTTCCAAAACTGCCACTCCAGAGAGGATCCCAAAGGGCTACCACCCCCTTGGGAACCACAGTTGCCACATCAGGATGTGACATCACAGCATCCTAGCCACAAAGGGGAACTGACAACAGCTCTCTAGACACTCTCTGTCCCCTCTGCAGTCTCGCTGTCCCCAGGCTGCTCCTGCCTCATGACACCAATGGCCGTGGCCCTCATCCTTGGTGAGTGACAATGGGGATGTGGTGCCACTGGGGTTGGTGGCCCTGTGTGGGACCAGGACCGTGTCCCTTGCAGGTTGGTGGCTGGTGACTGTGAGCTGGGCACAGCAATGTGAGTACGGGGACAGGGGGAGAATGGGGATGGAAAGAGGGGAGCGTGGTCAGGGGGAGAGCAGAGGGGCTGAGGATGGCGTGCAGGGACAAGGCTGACTGCTGTCCCCTGTCCTAGTGCCCCAACCCTTCCTGTCGCTGCACCCCAGCCAGGGGGTGTCCCTGGGGGACACTGTCACCCTGCGCTGCCACCTGCCCCGCATGGATGCCTGGGTCCAGCTCTGGCACAATGGAACTCTGAGATTTAAGAAGGAAAAAGACAAGGAGCAGGATGCAGCTGAGTTCTCCTTTGCTGTCACAAACCTGGAGGACGCCGGGACATATCAGTGTCGGTACCAGGTGTCAGAGCCTCTGAGGACATCCAAAAAGAGTGACCCCGTGGAGCTGGTGCTGACAGGTGAGGGCACTGTGGACACCGGCTGGCCCTGAGCTTTTCCCACACGGCCAAGCCCCATCTCTTCCCCTCCCTGCACACAGACTGCAGCTTCCTTCAGCTCAGCATTTCCCTGAGCCCAGGCAACATGTGGGAATGGGGACTGATGTCACCACCCAGTGCTGGAATGGGGGTTGTGGTGCCACATTCCTCCTGCACAGAGATGAATGTTCGGCCCACATCCTGTGCCAGGATCCCACTGGTGGGGCACAGCCACCTTCACCTGGATGTGAAGGGGACTCTGGCATTGCCAGCACCAGCACATAATCCCACAACCCCACGGACCACACATTTGTGTCCTCACCCCCTGCAGACAGCGTGATGATGGAGGTGACACCCACACCTGCAACCCCAGTTAGGTCGGAGACCCCATTTGTAGGGCCCCAGTGTCAGCCATGGGTGGAACTGTCACGGCATCCCTGCGCTGTGATGGTGACACCCAAACCCTCAGAGCCCACAGGTGCCAAGAGGTGGTCCTATGTGAACCTGCTGGTGGTGGTGGTGAAGGTCTGTTCTGCTCTCTTGGCCCTCAGCTCGGGCCTCTACTTTTACTTCAATGGCTGCAGCCTCTGGAAACGGAGAAATGAGAGCGCAGGTGAGGAAGGGCTTCAATGGTTTCCATTCCCTACAGCTCCCCCCAGGCATCCCCTATGTTTTCTTTGACCCCCTACTGATCCTTCATAAATCCACGAGTTGTCCCCCAAGGCCCACACATAACTCCCACCCTTCCCCCTCTTTTTGATGCAGGTGTCAGCCCTGAGATGCCCGAGTCAGTGCAATTCCAGGTAAGTGTCGGGGTCAGTGGACCCCAAATCCCAGTTCACTTCTTAAGACCCACGCCTCACATCTCCATGGAAACCCAAACCTTCCCCATGGGGACTCCAAATGACCCCCAACCTCATATGGCTTACCCTCACATTTATGAGCACCACCCGTATCCAGCCCTTGGGAAACACAAACCTGCACTGCGGGGAACCCCAGCCCACAGATACCCCTAAATACCCAGACCTAAAGATGCCCTCCAAGCCTTAACTCCCTCTAGACCCTATAGGCACCGATTCCTTGACTAGAGGGGCACTAAATGCACCCACAGGGAAACCCAATGCCCATGGGGACACCAAAATTAAGCCTCTGTGTTCCACCAGTCCCTAAACACCCCGAGACCCTATGGGCACCCCAAATCCACGGCTGGACCTCCAAACATCCCCCATGCAGACCCCAAATCTAAGCCCAGTCACAAACGCAGACTCCTCCTCATGGCCACACCCCTCACATACCTACACCACAGACCCACCCTCACCCCACACATCTTGGGGACCCCCATGGTATCACACCACTCTCCTCCTCCATCTCCAGGGGTTCCCCACGAACAGCGAGGATCTGACCTACGCCGAGATGCCAGCTGCCATCCCGTGCCCCCAGCCTCCCACTTACCCCACTGCCCCCCAGTCCCCTGTCATCTACACCACAGTGAGCACTGATTTACCGCGCTGATGGGCCTCCCCAAGTGTCTCATTTCAGGGGTGTGTGGAAGGGGACAGACCTCAAATTCCCTGCTTGGGGCTCCCTGATGTCCTCTTCTAACCACAAACCAGATAACCTCCCCAAATCGAACAATCCCACATTCTCACTGGTGCATCCCAAATGCTTCCCAGACACACTGACTCCCTAAATGCTCATCTCTTACCCCAAAGTCCTTCTTTATCCCCTCAAATCTCTTAACAGTCCCTGAGACCTCCAAATCCTCTCCCATCCGCTCCCAAACACCACCACCATTCCTGTGAGACCCCCTCATCTGTCCCAATCTACCCCTCTTATGGACATCCCCAGACACGTCCCTTTGCTCCCCTTCCATTTCCCACTGATGTTCAATAGATCCCCTATAGATTCCCCAATATTTCCTGCCTCCTATTCTCTTCCAGTATTATCATTGGTCTTTCGGTGCTGAGCAATTCCTTTGTGCATCACTTGCTTTGGAAAAACATATTCATATATCTCATCATCATTACCGTTATGTCTCTCTTCGTTTTCGGTCTCAGTAAATAGATTTTCTCGGAACCTACAAATTCTTCCTCTTTCTCTCCGTTTCTCACCCCAAACCCGTTGGGAGGGGTTCAGTGAGAATGAAAGCTGTGTGGTGCTGCGCTGCTGTTGTGTGACAGCACCGCAGTCCTTGTGGTGCCCAACGTGGGGCCCGAAGGGTGCAGATCCCCACAGCTGTGAGCAGAAGGTGTTCCAACACAACTGCTCTCAGCGGTACAGCAGCCTCAGAGCTGCCGCTCACAGCGCTGAGCTGTTCCTTCCCTCTGGGCCATCCCAGCTCTCAGGGCTCTTTCCTTCCCTGCGCTGGCGCTGCTTCTCCTCTCGGAGGGCTGCCCTGCAATTCTGGATGCTTCTACACTCTTCTCTCGTGATCTTTTTGTCTGGATATTTCAGCAGTGTTTTTGTTCCGTACTGCTTCTCCAGCAGCTCAGCACTGCATTGCCTGATGCAGTCACCGAACCCAGAGGTGAATTTCCACCTCAAGAGGCGCAACCTATGGCACCTACCAACTTGTGCTAAAGGGAAAGGCTGCAGCATGTGTGTATCTATACCCCAAACTGGAAATGAGAAGAAGCAAAGCCCAGATCAGAAGCCCAGCGGGTGCTATTTCCTGGCACCGGATGCAGATACCGGCAGGTCTGTCACAAAGCAAGAAGTGGCTCTGGGGTTTGTCATTTTGGGGACAGTCTTGTGAACTTGTGATCTATGGACGGGGAAAACAGCAGCGTGGATTTCAGGCATTCTGCAAGTGGTTTTTCTCCTGCTGAGAAGCACCATGGTGAGTGTTGGTTTGGGTGTTGGGTGCTCACTGCTATCTTGGTTTGGGGGTTTCTTGTTTCATTGTTTTCCCCAAGAAACACCAGGAATGTTGGCTGAGTTATGGGCTGATCCTGGTTTGTAGTGGGGACAGGAGGAAGGAAGGGATGGGGAAGAAGGAAGCCTGCAAGTGTCCGGAGGTGGGATGGATGTACATCAAAAATCAGCCCTCATCAGGAAACCCGATGTGAGGAATTGGAAGTTGAATCTGAAATGGTGATAATGCAGCCTGGGTCCTGGTGGGATGAGGTCGACACAGACCCACCTGCTGCCAAGCGCCATCTGCTCTACCCTGGGATCATTTCACAAGGCATGGGCTCTGTGAAGCTCCCACGCCATGCTCTTGAGGACCTGCAGAGCCTCCACCACCTCCACAACAACACATGCAGGGGGTGTCCTTCTCCCTCTGCCCATCCACCCTCCAGCAGGAGCCCAGCCCATGGGTGCCTGCTGCCATCCCCTCCTTCCACCACCTCCTTCCCCACGGGGAACCACTGCAGCAACTGGTTAGGATCCACAGACCCCCGGAACTGGGGGAAACACAGCAGCCGTCAACTTCTGAATCGACGCTGCGTGGGGACCACGATGGAAGATCTGGTTTTAAACAAATGGGGACTCTTCCAGCTCCCCCCATCTGCCCACGCTGCCACCGGGTCTTCCTGAAAGCCACTGCTCTGGGGCTGCTGCTGCTGCTGCTGACTGCGCTGGGCGTGCAGGGTGAGTGACAAGCTTGTAACCGCATCCACCGCATAGAAACCACGGCTTCTCAGAGCAGAAATCTGGTCCTTTTCCCCCAGAGTGCTATCTGGGCTTTGTGTCGGGCTGGGGGTGACCACCCAGCAATCCCAGTGCTTCACCCAACGCGGGTGGAAGATGCAAGCAATATTTCTATGCTTTCAGCTGGCTTCACTAATTGAGGGCCACCACAACCGGAATAGATCGGCACAAAAGCTGGGGGGTCCAACCCCATCTCTGCTTGCTTCCCATGGCTTTGTCCCCACACAAGCACATCTCACCCCACTTTCTGCCTAGGGGTTTCTTGGAAAGCAACACCACATCCGAGCACTCCCCAGCACAGCGCTGAGATCCGGGGGAGGAATGGGGTGGAGCCGTGTGTGACCTCTTCCCTTCTGCTGTGTCTTTAGCGATCCACCAGGGGCAGCAACCTGGAAGGACCACGGAGGAGCAGCTGCTGAGGGAAGCTGTAGGGAAGGAGCCTGGGATGGGGGATAGCACTCGAGGCTGTGGGGACGTATGGGGGGGGAATATTGGGGAGGAGCAGCTGCTGAGGGAAGCTGTAGGGAAGGAGCCTGGGATGGGGGATAGCACTTGAGGTTGTGGGGACGTATGGGGGGGGAATATTGGGGAGCACAATTTTGGGAGCACTCGACAGATGTGTGGGGTGGGGAACAGAGAGGGTCTCCCTGGGGGTTCCCAAAGGGCTGCGGTGTCACTGAGGGAAATGTGGCTTTTCCAGATGTGTGCTATGAGGAGAGGGGGGAGGACCTCAAAACTGGGGCAAATGTATTTAAAAAGGAGATCCATCGCTGCGGAGCACAAAGTAGGACCCACCCCACACATTGCCCCATAGATTTGGTGACCCATACTCACCTATGGACCCCCCCAAAACCACGTCCCATTGCTCACCTCACAAAGTTGGAGTCCCTTCAACCAACCACGACCCATAGATTTGGAGATGCCACAATCACCTGTGGAACTCCAAACGCTGCCCCACAGATCCCCACCCCATGGATTTGGAGACCCACCACCAACCCTCACCCATAGATCTGAAGGCCTCACAACCCCAGTGCACACCCAGCTGAAACCCACAATAAGTGTGCAACCCTCCATTGCACACCTAGCTGCATGCACACCAAGTTTGCAACAGCCCCATTGCACACAGGCCTGCACGCACACCAAGTGTGCAACCCCCATTGCACCCCCACGTGCACACACACCAAGTGTGCATCACCCCCCATTGCACCCCCACGTGCACACACACCGAGTGTGCAAACCCCATTGCACACCCAGCTGCAACACACACCAACTCTGCATCCCCATCCTTGCATGTGTGCAACACCTCCCATTGCACACCCAGCTACAACACACACCAAGTCTGCAACCCCCCATTGCACCCCCACATGCACACACAATAAGTGTGCAACCCCCCCCATTGCACACCCAGCTGCAACTCACACCAACTCTGCAACCCCCCATTGCACCCCCACGTGCACACACACCAACTGTGCAACCCCCCCATTGCACACCCAGCTGCAACCCAAAACAAGTGTGCAACCCCCCATTGCACCCCCACCTGCACACTCACCAAGTGTGCATCACCCTCCATTGCACCCCCACGTGCACACACACCCCTCAGCATCCCCATCCTTGCATGTGTGCAAAACCCCCCCATTGCACACCCAGCTACAACACACACCGAGTGTGCAACACCCCCCCACTCCCCCCCCCCGTGCACGCACTCCATGTGTGCAACCCCCCCACTGCACCCCCCCATGCACACACACCACGCGTGCAACGCCCCCCATCGTACCCCCAAATACACACACAAAAAGCGTGCAACCCCCCATTGAACCCCCACATGCACACACAATAAGTGTGCAACCCCCCCCATTGCACGCCCATAGCAGCACGGTGCGACAGAGCGTTCTCAGCCACCACACCCCATAGGAGCCACATGTGCTGTGCTTGGCATCCCACGAGGAACACCATGCAAAGCCACACACTGGCAGCAATCTGGGGACAGCGTGTGACACACGAGGGGTGACAGCCTGTGTGGGGCACCCCAGTGAGGGCAGCGTGTGCCACTCCACAAGTGCCATCCCATTGTAGGCCACATGGTGCCAAAACATGAGGATCACAACTTTCACATAGGGAGGTGACATAATGGAATCATGTCCCAAGGGGAACAGACAGCGGTTCTCCAACCACTCCCTGTCCCCACTGCAGTCTCGCTGTCCCCACACTGCTCCTGCCTCATGGCACCAATGGCAGTGGCCCTCATCCTTGGTTGAGTGACAATGGGGACGTGGTGCCACTGGGGTTGGTGGCCCTGTGTGGGACCAGGACCGTGTCCCTTGCAGGTTGGTGGCTGGTGACTGTGAGCTGGGCACAGCAATGTGAGTACGGGGACAGGGGGAGAATGGGGATGGAAAGAGGGGAGCGTGGTCAGGGGGAGAGCAGAGGGGCTGAGGATGGTGTGCAGGGACAAGGCTGACTGCTGTCCCCTGTCCTAGTGCCCCAACCCTTCCTGTCGCTGCACCCCAGCCAGGGGGTGTCCCTGGGGAACAATGTCACCCTGCGCTGCCACCTGCCCCGCGTGGATGCCTGGGTCCAGCTCTGGCACAATGGAACTCTGAGATTTAAGAAGGAAAAAGACAAGGAGCAGGATGCAGCTGAGTTCTCCTTCGCTGTCACAAACCTGGAGGACGCCGGGACGTATCAGTGTCGGTACCAGGTGTCAGAGCCTCTGAGGACATCCAAAAAGAGTGACCCCGTGGAGCTGGTGCTGACAGGTGAGGGCACTGTGGACACCGGCTGGCCCTGAGCTTTTCCCACACGGCCAAGCCCCATCTCTTCCCCTCCCTGCACACAGACTGCAGCTTCCTTCAGCTCAGCATTTCCCTGAGCCCAGGCAACATGTGGGAATGGGGACTGATGTCACCACCCAGTGCTGCAATGGGGGTTGTGGTGCCACATTCCTCCTGCACAGAGATGAATGTTCGGCCCACATCCTGTGCCAAAATCCCACTGGTGGGGCACAGCCACCTTCACCTGGATGTGAAGGGGACTCTGGCATTGCCAGAACCAGCACATAATCCCACAACCCCACGGACCACACATTTGTGTCCTCACCCCCTGTAGACAGCGTGATGATGGAGGTGACACCCACACCTGCAACCCCAGTTAGGTCGGAGACCCCATTTGTAGGGCCCCAGTGTCAGCCATGGGTGGAACTGTCACGGCATCCCTGCGCTGTGATGGGGACACCCAAACCCTCAGAGCCCACAGGTGCCAAGAGGTGGTCCTATGTGAACCTGCTGGTGGTGGTGGTGAAGGTCTGTTCTGCTCTCTTGGCCCTCAGCTCGGGCCTCTACTTTTACTTCAATGGCTGCAGCCTCTGGAAACGGAGAAATGAGAGCGCAGGTGAGGAAGGGCTTCAATGGTTTCCATTCCCTACAGCTCCCCCCAGGCATCCCCTATGTTTTCTTTGACCCCCTACTGATCCTTCATAAATCCACGAGTTGTCCCCCAAGGCCCACACATAACTCCCACCCTTCCCCCTCTTTTTGATGCAGGTGTCAGCCCTGAGATGCCCGAGTCAGTGCAATTCCAGGTAAGTGTCGGGGTCAGTGGACCCCAAATCCCAGTTCACTTCTTAAGACCCACACCTCACATCTCCATGGAAACCCAAACCTTCCCCATGGGGACTCCAAATGACCCCCAACCTCATATGGCTTACCCTCACATTTATGAGCACCACCCGTATCCAGCCCTTGGGAAACACAAACCTGCACTGCGGGGAACCCCAGCCCACAGATACCCCTAAATACCCAGACCTAAAGATGCTCTCCAAGCCTTAACTCCCTCTAGACCCTATAGGCACCGATTCCTTGACTAGAGGGGCACTAAATGCACCCACAGGGAAACCCAATGCCCATGGGGACACCAAAATTAAGCCTCTGTGTTCCACCAGTCCCTAAACACCCCGAGACCCTATGGGCACCCCAAATCCACGGCTGGACCTCCAAACATCCCCCATGCAGACCCCAAATCTAAGCCCAGTCACAAACGCAGACTCCTCCTCATGGCCACACCCCCCACATACCTACACCAGAGACCCACCCTCACCCCACACATCTTGGGCACCCCCATGGTATCACACCACTCTCCTCCTCCATCTCCAGGGGTTCCCCACGAACAGCGAGGATCTGACCTACGCCGAGATGCCAGCTGCCATCCCGTGCCCCCAGCCTCCCACTTCCCCCACTGCCCCCCAGTCCCCTGTCATCTACACCACAGTGAGCACTGATTTACCGCGCTGATGGGCCTCCCCAAGTGTCTCATTTCAGGGGTGTGTGGAAGGGGACAGACCTCAAATTCCCTGCTTGGGGCTCCCTGATGTCCTCTTCTAACCACAAACCAGATAACCTCCCCAAATCGAACAATCCCACATTCTCACTGGTACATCCCAAATGCTTCCCAGACACACTGACTCCCTAAATGCTCATCTCTTACCCCAAAGTCCTTCTTTATCCCCTCAAATCTCTTAACAGTCCCTGAGACCTCCAAATCCTCTCCCATCCGCTCCCAAACACCACCACCATTCCTGTGAGACCCCCTCATCTGTCCCAATCTACCCCTCTTATGGACATCCCCAGACACGTCCCTTTGCTCCCCTTCCATTTCCCACTGATGTTCAATAGATCCCCTATAGATTCCCCAATATTTCCTGCCTCCTATTCTCTTCCAGTATTATCATTGGTCTTTGGGTGCTGAGCAATTCCTTTGTGCATCACTTGCTTTGGAAAAACATATTCATATATCTCATCATCATTACCGTTATGTCTCTCTTCGTTTTCGGTCTCAGTAAATAGATTTTCTCGGAACCTACAAATTCTTCCTCTTTCTCTCCATTTCTCACCCCAAACCCATTGGGAGGGGTTCAGTGAGAATGAAAGCTGTGTGGTGCTGCGCTGCTGTTGTGTGACAGCACCGCAGTCCTTGTGGTGCCCAACGTGGGGCCCGAAGGGTGCAGATCCCCACAGCTGTGAGCAGAGCGTGTTCCAACACAACTGCTCTCAGCTGTACAGCAGCCTCAGAGCTGCTGCTCACAGCGCTGAGCTGTTCCTTCCCTCTGGGCCATCCCAGCTCTCAGGGCTCTTTCCTTCCCTGCGCTGGCGCTGCTTCTCCTCTCGGAGGGCTGCCCTGCAATTCTGGATGCTTCTACACTCTTCTCTCGTGATCTTTTTGTCTGGATATTTCAGCAGTGTTTTTGTTCCGTACTGCTTCTCCAGCAGCTCAGCACTGCATTGCCTGATGCAGTCACCGAACCCAGAGGTGAATTTCCACCTCAAGAGGCGCAACCTATGGCACCTACCAACTTGTGCTAAAGGGAAAGGCTGCAGCATGTGTGTATCTATACCCCAAACTGGAAATGAGAAGAAGCAAAGCCCAGATCAGAAGCCCAGCGGGTGCTATTTCCTGGCACCGGATGCAGATACCGGCAGGTCTGTCACAAAGCAAGAAGTGGCTCTAAGGTTTGTCATTTTGGGGACAGTCTTGTGAACTTGTGATCTATGGACGGGGAAAATAGCAGCGTGGATTTCAGGCATTCTGCAAGTGGTTTTTCTCCTGCTGAGAGGCACCATGGTGAGTGTTGGTTTGGGTGTTGGGTGCTCACTGCTAACTTGGTTTGGGGGTTTCTTGTTTCATTGTTTTCCCCAAGAAACACCAGGAATGTTGGCTGAGTTATGGGCTGATCCTGGTCTGTAGTGGGGACAGGAGGAAGGAAGGGATGGGGAAGAAGGAAGCCTGCAAGTGTCCGGAGGTGGCATGGATGTACATCAAAAATCAGCCCTCATCGGGAAACCCGATGTGAGGAATTGGAAGTTGAATCTGAAATGGTGATAATGCAGCCTGGGTCTTGGTGGGATGAGCTCTACACAGACCCACCAGCTGCCAAGCGCCATCTGCTCTACCCTGGGATCATTTCACAAGGCATGGGCTCTGTGAAGCTCCCACGCCATGCTCTTGAGGACCTGCAGAGCCTCCACCACCTCCACAACAACACATGCAGGGGGTGTCCTTCTCCCTCTGCCCATCCACCCTCCAGCAGGAGCCCAGCCCATGGGTGCCTGCTGCCATCCCCTCCTTCCACCACCTCCTTCCCCACGGGGAACCACTGCAGCAACTGGTTAGGATCCACAGACCCCCAGAACTGGGGGAAACACAGCAGCCATCAACTTCTGAAGCGACGTTGCGCGGGAACCACGATGGAAGATCTGGTTTTAAACAAATGGGGACTCTTCCAGCTCCCCCCATCTGCCCACGCTGCCACCGGGTCTTCCTGAAAGCCACTGCTCTGGGGCTGCTGCTGCTGCTGCTGACTGCGCTGGGCGTGCAGGGTGAGTGACAAGCTTGTAACCGCATCCACCGCATAGAAACCACAGCTTCTCAGAGCACAAATCTGGTCCTTTTCCCCCAGAGTGCTATCTGGGCTTTGTGTCGGGCTGGGGATGACCACCCAGCAATCCCAGTGCTTCACCCAACATGGGCAGAAGATGCAAGCAATATTTCTATGCTTTCAGCTGGCTTCACTAATTGAGGGCAGCCACAACCGGAATAGATCGGCACAAAAGCTGGAGGGTCCAACCCCATCTCTGCTTGCTTCCCATGGCTTTGTCCCCACACAAGCACATCTCACCCCACTTTCTGCCTAGGAGTTTCTTGGAAAGCAGCACCACATCCGAGCACTCCCCAGCACAGCGCTGAGATCCGGGGGAGGAATGGGGTGGAGCCGTGTGTGACCTCTTCCCTTCTGCTGTGTCTTTAGCGATCCACCAGGGGCAGCAACCTGGAAGGACCACGGAGGAGCAGCTGCTGAGGGAAGCTGTAGGGAAGGAGCCTGGGATGGGGGATAGCACTGGAGGTTGTGGGGACGTATGGGGGGGGAATATTGGGGAGGAGCAGCTGCTGAGGGAAGCTGTAGGGAAGGAGCCTGGGATGGGGGATAGCACTCGAGGCTGTGGGGACGTATGGGGGGGGAATATTGGGGAGGAGCAGCTGCTGAGGGAAGCTGTAGGGAAGGAGCCTGGGATGGGGGATAGCACTGGAGGTTGTGGGGACGTATGGGGGGGGAATATTGGGGAGGAGCAGCTGCTGAGGGAAGCTGTAGGGAAGGAGCCTGGGATGGGGGATAGCACTGGAGGTTGTGGGGACGTATGGGGGGGGAATATTGGGGAGGAGCAGCTGCTGAGGGAAGCTGTAGGGAAGGAGCCTGGGATGGGGGATAGCACTCGAGGCTGTGGGGACGTATGGGGGGGGAATATTGGGGAGCACAATTTTGGGAGCACTCGACAGATGTGTGGGGTGGGGAACAGAGGGTCTCCCTGGGGGTTCCCAAAGGGCTGCGGTGTCACTGAGGGAAATGTGGCTTTTCCAGATGTCTGCTATGAGGAGAGGGGGGAGGACCTCAAAACTGGGGCAAATGTATTTAAAAAGGAGATCCATCGCTGCGGAGCACAAAGTAGGACCCACCCCACACATTGCCCCATAGATTTGGTGACCCATACTCACCTATGGACCCCCCCAAAACCACGTCCCATTGCTCACCTCACAAAGTTGGAGTCCCTTCAACCAACCACGACCCATAGATTTGGAGATGCCACAATCACCTGTGGAACTCCAAACGCTGCCCCACAGATCCCCACCCCATGGATTTGGAGACCCACCACCAACCCTCACCCATAGATCTGAAGGCCTCACAACCCCAGTGCACACCCAGCTGAAACCCACAATAAGTGTGCAACCCTCCATTGCACACCTAGCTGCATGCACACCAAGTTTGCAACAGCCCCATTGCACACAGGCCTGCACGCACACCAAGTGTGCAACCCCCATTGCACCCCCACGTGCACACACACCAAGTGTGCATCACCCCCCATTGCACCCCCACGTGCACACACACCAAGTGTGCAAACCCCATTGCACACCCAGCTGCAACACACACCAACTCTGCATCCCCATCCTTGCATGTGTGCAACACCTCCCATTGCACACCCAGCTACAACACACACCAAGTCTGCAACCCCCCATTGCACCCCCACATGCACACACAATAAGTGTGCAACCCCCCCCATTGCACACCCAGCTGCAACTCACACCAACTCTGCAACCCCCCATTGCACCCCCACGTGCACACACACCAACTGTGCAACCCCCCCATTGCACACCCAGCTGCAACCCAAAACAAGTGTGCAACCCCCCATTGCACCCCCACCTGCACACACACCACGCGTGCAACGCCCCCCATCGTACCCCCAAATACACACACAAAAAGCGTGCAACCCCCCATTGAGCCCCCACATGCACACACAATAAGTGTGCAACCCCCCCCATTGCACGCCCAGCTGCAACTCACACCAACTCTGCAACCCCCCATTGCACCCCCACGTGCACACACACCAACTGTGCAACCCCCCCATTGCACACCCAGCTGCAACCCAAAACAAGTGTGCAACCCCCCATTGCACCCCCACCTGCACACACACCACGCGTGCAACGCCCCCCATCGTACCCCCAAATACACACACAAAAAGCGTGCAACCCCCCATTGAGCCCCCACATGCACACACAATAAGTGTGCAACCCCCCCCATTGCACGCCCAGCTGCAACTCACACCAACTCTGCAACCCCCCATTGCACCCCCACGTGCACACACACCAACTGTGCAACCCCCCCATTGCACACCCAGCTGCAACCCAAAACAAGTGTGCAACCCCCCATTGCACCCCCACCTGCACACACACCACGCGTGCAACGCCCCCCATCGTACCCCCAAATACACACACAAAAAGCGTGCAACCCCCCATTGAACCCCCACATGCACACACAATAAGTGTGCAACCCCCCCCATTGCACGCCCATAGCAGCACGGTGCGACAGAGCGTTCTCAGCCACCACACCCCATAGGAGCCACATGTGCTGTGCTTGGCATCCCACGAGGAACACCATGCAAAGCCACACACTGGCAGCAATCTGGGGACAGCGTGTGACACACGAGGGGTGACAGCCTGTGTGGGGCACCCCAGTGAGGGCAGCGTGTGCCACTCCACAAGTGCCATCCCATTGTAGGCCACATGGTGCCAAAACATGAGGATCACAACTTTCACATAGGGAGGTGACATAATGGAATCATGTCCCAAGGGGAACAGACAGCGGTTCTCCAACCACTCCCTGTCCCCACTGCAGTCTCGCTGTCCCCACACTGCTCCTGCCTCATGGCACCAATGGCAGTGGCCCTCATCCTGGGTGAGTGACAATGGGGACGTGGTGCCACTGGGGTTGGTGGCCCTGTGTGGGACCAGGACCGTGTCCCTTGGAGGCTGGTGGCTGGTGACTGTGAGCTGGGCACAGCAATGTGAGTATGGGGACAGGGGGAGAATGGGGATGGAAAGAGGGGAGCGTGGTCAGGGGGAGAGCAGAGGGGCTGAGGATGGCGTGCAGGGACAAGGCTGACTGCTGTCCCCTGTCCTACTGCCCCGACCCTCCCTGTCGCTGCACCCCAGCCAGGGGGTGTCCCTGGGGGACACTGTCACCCTGTGCTGCCACATGCCCCGCATGGCTGCCTGGGTTGAGCTCCACCAGGATGGACTTCTGAGATCCTACAAGGACATGGACAAGCATCAGGTCGTGGCTGAGTTCTCCTTGGTTTGTGTAAAGCTGGAAGATGCAATGAAGTATTGGTGCCAGTACCGGGTTTTGGAGCCACTGTGGGTATCAGAGAAGAGTGTCCCCATTGAATTGGTGGTGACAGGTGAGGGTTATGGGGCAAGCAGATGGGCCTGGGCATTCTCCACAGGGCCACGTCCTATCTCTGTTATCTCCCTGCATTCAGATCATCCATATTCCCCACCTAACATTTCCATCAGCCACGAACAAATTGTGGAAGTGGGGACCAATGTCACCATCCAGTGCTGCAGTCAGGGCTATGGGGGCATCATCTTCTTGCACAAGGACGGGCACTCAGCCCCTCTCCATCACAGGGACCCCCGTGGCGGGGGCACAGCATCCTTCACCCTCTTTGGGGTGACTCCAGCTGACAGTGGCACCTACAGGTGCTCCTATCACCCCAAGGCCTCCCTCTTTGTGTCCTCACCCCTTGGGGACAGCGTAACGCTGGAGGTGACTCCCACACCAGCACCCCCAGGTAGGTACCCACCCCCCATTTGCTTGCCCCCCGTGCCGCCCATGGGTGGCAGTGTCATCACAACCCTTCCCCATGGAGGTGATGCTGGGGATGAACACACCCAAGTACCTGTACCCCACAGGTGCTGAGTTGGTGTCCCGTGGGAACCTGGTGGTGGCAGTGGTGAGGGGCTGCGCTGCTGCCGTCATCTTTGGCCTCGGCGTCTTCTTTGTCATCGATGCCCGCAGCCTCTATGGGGCTCTATGGGGCTCTGTGGGGCTCTATGGGGCTCTATGGGGTGCTATGGGGTTCTATGGGTGCTATGGGGCTCTATGGGGCGGCTGAGGGGCTCTATGGGGCTCTATGGGGCGGCTATGGGGCTCTATGGGGCTCTATGGGGCGGCTATGGGGCTCTATGGGGCTCTATGCGGCGGCTATGGGGCTCTATGGGGCTCTATGGGGCTCTATGGGGCGGCTATGGGGCTCTATGGGGCTCTATGGGGCTCTATGGGGCTCTGTGGGGCGGCTATGGGGCTCTATGGGGCTCTATGGGGCTCTTTGGGGCGACTATGGGGCTCTATGGGGCTCTATGGGGCGGCTGTGGGGCTCTATGGGGCTCTATGGGGCTCTATGGGGCGGCTATGGGGCTTTATGGGGCTCTATGGGGCTCTATGGGGCGGCTGTGGGGCTCTATGGGGCTCTATGGGGCGGCTGTGGGGCTCTATGGGGCTCTATGGGGCTCTATGGGGCGGCTATGGGGCTCTATGGGGCTCTATGGGGCGCCTATGGGGCTCTATGGGGCTCTATGGGGCGGCTATGGGGCTCTATGGGGCTCTATGGGGCGCCTATGGGGCTCTATGGGGCTCTATGGGGCGGCTATGGGGCTCTATGGGGCTCTATGGGGATTTATGGGGCGGCTATGGGGCTCTATGTGGCGTCTATGCGGCTCTATGGGGCTCTATGGGGCGTCTATGGGGCTCTATGGGGTGCTATGGGGTTCTATGGGTGCTATGGGGCTCTATGGGGCGGCTGTGGGGCTCTATGGGGCTCTATGGGGCTCTATGGGGCGGCTGTTGGGCTCTATGGGGCTCTATGGGGCTCTATGGGGCGGCTGTGGGGCTCTATGGGGCTCTATGGGGCTCTGTGGGGATCTATGGGGCGGCTGTGGGGCTCTATGGGGCTCTATGGGGCGGCTGTGGGGCTCTATGGGGCTCTGTGGGGCTCTATGGGGCGGCTGTGGGGCTCTATGGGGCTCTATGGGGCTCTATGGGGCGGCTGTGGGGCTCTATGGGGCTGTATGGGGCGGCTGTGGGGCTCTATGGGGCTCTATGGGGCGGCTATGGGGCTCTATGGGGCTCAATGGGGCGGCTGTTGGGCTCTATGGGGCTCTATGGGGCTCTATGGGGCGGCTGTGGGGCTCTATGGGGCTCTATGGGGCTCTATGGGGCGGCTGTGGGGCTCTATGGGGCTCTATGGGGCTCTGTGGGGCGTCTATGGGGCGGCTGTGGGGCTCTATGGGGCTCTATGGGGCGGCTGTGGGGCTCTATGGGGCTCTGTGGGGCTCTATGGGGCTCTATGGGGCTCTATGGGGCTCTATGGGGCGGCTGTGGGGCTCTATGGGGCTCTATGGGGCTCTATGGGGCGGCTGTGGGGCTCTATGGGGCTCTATGGTGCTCTATGTGGCTCTATGGGGCGGCTGTGGGGCTCTATGGGGCTCTATGGGGCTCTATGGGGCTCTATGGGGCGGCTGTGGGGCTCTATGGGGCTCTATGGGTCTCTATGGGGCTCTATGGGGCTCTATGGGGCGGCTGTGGGGCTCTATGGGGCTCTATGGGGCGGCTGTGGGGCTCTATGGGGCTCTATGGGGCTCTGTGGGGCTCTATGGGGCTCTATGGGGCTCTATGGGGCTCTATGGGGCGGCTGTGGGGCTCTATGGGGCTCTATGGGGCTCTATGGGGCGGCTGTGGGGCTCTATGGGGCTCTATGGGGCTCTATGGGGCGGCTGTGGGGCTCTATGGGGCTCTATGGGGCTCTATGGGGCTCTATGGGGCGCCAATGGGGCTCTATGGGGCTCTATGGGGCTCTATGGGGCGGCTATGGGGCTCTATGGGGCTCTATGGGGCTCTATGGGGATTTATGGGGCGGCTATGGGGCTCTATGGGGCTCTATGGGGCTCTATGGGGCTCTATGGGGCGGCTATGGGGCTCTATGGGGCTCTATGGGGCTCTATGAGGCTCTATGGGGCGGCTATGGGGCTCTATAAAGCTCTATGGGGCTCTATGGGGCTCTATGGGGCGGCTATGGGGCTCTATGGGGCGGCTATGGGGCTCTATGGGGCTGTATGGGGCGGCTATGGGGCTCTATGGGGCTCTATGGGGCGGCTATGGGGCTCTATGGGGCGGCTATGGGGCTCTATGGGGCTCTATGGGGCTCTATGGGGCGGCTATGGGGCTCTATGGGGCTCTATGGGGCTCTATGGGGCGGCTATGGGGCTCTATGGGGCTCTATGGGGCTCTATGGGGCGGCTATGGGGCTCTATGGGGCTCTATGGGGCTCTATGGGGCGGCTATGGGGCGGCTGTGGGGCTCTATGGGGCTCTATGGGGCGGCTATGGGGCTCTATGGGGCGGCTATGGGGCTCTATGGGGCTGTATGGGGCGGCTGTGGGGCTCTATGGGGCTCTATGGGGGTCTATGGGGCTCTATGGGGCTCTATGGGGCTCTATGGGGCTCTAAGGGGCGGCTATGGGGCTCTATGGGGCTCTATGGGGCTCTATGGGGCGGCTGTGGGGCTCTATGGGGCTCTATGGGGCGGCTGTGGGGCTCTATGGGGCTCTATGGGGCTCTATGGGGCGGCTATGGGGCTCTATGGGGCTCTATGGGGCTCTATGGGGCGGCTATGGGGCTCTATGGGGCTCTATGGGGCTCTATGGGGTGGCTATGGGGCTCTATGGGGCTCTATGGGGCTCTATGGGGCTCTAAGGGGCTCTATGGGGCTCTATGGGGCTCTATGGGGCGGCTATGGGGCTCTATGGGTCTCTATGGGGCTCTATGGGGCAGCTATGGGGCTCTATGGGGCTCTATGGGGCGGCTATGGGGCTCTATGGGGCTCTATGGGGCTCTATGGGGCTCTATGGGGCGGCTATGGGGCTCTATGGGGCTCTATGGGGCTCTATGGGGCGGCTATGGGGCTCTATGGGGCTCTATGGGGCGGCTATGGGGCTCTATGGGGCTCTATGGGGCTCTTTGGGGCGGCTATGGGGCTCTATGGGGCTCTATGGGGCTCTATGGGGCGGCTATGGGGCTCTAAGGGGCTCTATGGGGCTCTAAGGGGCTCTATGGGGCTCTATGGGGCGGTTATGGGGCTCTATGGGGCTCTATGGGGCTCTATGGGGCTCTATGGGGCGGGTGTGGGGCTCTATGGGGCTCTATGGGGCGGTTATGGGGCTCTATGGGGCTCTATGGGGCTCTATGGGGCGGCTGTGGGGCTCTATGGGGCTCTATGGGGCGGCTATGGGGCTCTATGGGGCTCTATGGGGCTCTATGGGGCGGCTAAGGGGCTCTATGGGGCTCTATGGGGCGGTTATGGGGCTCTATGGGGCTCTATGGGGCTCTATGGGGCGGCTATCGGGCTCTATGGGGCTCTATGGGGCGGCTATGGAGCTCTATGGGGCTCTATGGGGCTCTATGGGGCTCTATGGGGCTCTATGGGGCGGCTATGGGGCTCTATGGGGCTCTATGGGGCGGCTATGGGGCTCTATGGGGCTCTATGGGGCTCTATGGGGCGGCTATGGGGCTCTATGGGGCTCTATGGGGCGCCTATGGGGCTCTATGGGGCTCTATGGGGCTCTATGGGGCGGCTATGGGGCTCTATGGGGCTCTATGGGGCGGCTGTGGGGCGGCTGTGGGGCTCTATGGGGCAATATGGGGCGGCTGTGGGGCTCTATGGGGCTCTATGGGGCTCTATGGGGCGGCTATGGGGCTCTATGGGGCGGCTGTGGGGCTCTATGGGGCGGCTATGGGGCTCTATGGGGCTCTATGGGGCTCTATGGGGCGGCTGTGGGGCTCTATGGGGCTCTATGGGGCGGCTATGGGGCTCTATGTGGCTCTATGGGGCTCTATGGGGCTCTATGGGGCGGCTGTGGGGCTCTATGGGGCTCTATGGGGCTCTAAGGGGCGGCTATGGGGCTCTATGGGGCTCTATGGGGCTCTATGGGGCGGCTATGGGGCTCTATGGGGCTCTATGGGGCTCTATGGGGCGGCTATGGGGCTCTATGGGGCTCTATGGGGCGGCTATGGGGCTCTATGGGGCTCTATGGGGCTCTATGGGGCGGCTATGGGGCTCTATGGGGCTCTATGGGGCTCTATGGGGCGGCTATGGGGCTCTATGGGGCTCTATGGGGCTCTATGGGGCGGCTATGGGGCTCTATGGGGCTCTATGAAGCTCTATGGGGCGGCTATGGGGCTCTATGGGGCTCTATGGGGCTCTATGGGGCGGCTATGGGGCTCTATGGGGCTCTATGGGGCTCTATGGGGCGGCTGTGGGGCTCTATGGGGCTCTATGGGGCTCTATGGGGCGGCTATGGGGCTCTATGGGGCTCTATGGGGCTCTATGGGGCGGCTATGGGTCTCTATGGGGCTCTATGGGGCTCCATGGGGCTCTATGGGGCGGCTATTGGGCTCTATGAGGCTCTATGGGGCTCTATGGGGCTCTATGGGGCTCTATGGGGCGGCTGTGGGGCTCTATGGGGCTCTATGGGGCTGTATGGGGCGGCTGTGGGGCTCTATGGGTCTCTATGGGGCTCTATGGGGCTCTATGGGGTGGCTGTGGGGCTCTATGGGGCTCTATGGGGCTCTATGGGGCTCTATGGGGCGGCTGTGGGGCTCTATGGGGCTCTATGGGGCTCTATGGGGCGGGTGTGGGGCTCTATGGGGCTCTATGGGGCTCTATGGGGCGGCTGTGGGGCTCTATGGGGCTCTATGGGGCGGCTGTGGGGCTCTATGGGGCTCTATGGGGCTGTATGGGGCGGGTGTGGGGCTCTATGGGGCTCTATGGGGCGGCTGTGGGGCTCTATGGGGCTCTATGGGGCTCTATGGGGCGGCTGTGGGGCTCTATGGGGCTTTATGGGGCTCTATGGGGTCCTAATGGGATCCCTATGGGATCTCTATGGGGTCTTTATGGGTCCCAGTGGGGTCTCTATGAGTCTCTATGGGGTCTCTATGGGATCCCTATGGGGCGGCTATGGGGTCCCTATGGGATCCTTATGGCTTCTCTATGGGGTCCCTATGGGGCTCTATGGGGCTCTATGGGGCGGCTGTGGGGCTCTATGGGGCTCTATGGGGCTCTATGGGGCGGCTGTGGGGCTCTATGGGGCTTTATGGGGCTCTATGGGGCGGCTGTGGGCTCTATGGGGCTCTATGGGGCTCTATGGGGCTCTATGGGGCGGCTGTGGGGCTCTATGGGGCTTTATGGGTCTCTATGGGGTCCTAATGGGATCCCTATGGGGTCTCTATGGGGTCTTTATGGGTCCCAGTGGGGTCTCTATGAGTCTCTATGGGGTCTCTATGGGATCCCTATGGGGTCTCTATGGGGTCCCTATGGGATCCTTATGGCTTCTCTATGGGGTCCCTATGGGGTCCCCATGGGGTCTCAATGGGGTGTCTATGGGGTATCCATGGGGTCCCAATGGGATCCCTATGGGGTATCCATGGGGTCTCTATGGGGTCCCTATGGGATCCTTATGGGTTCTCTATGGGGTCCCTATGGGGTCTCTATGGGGTCTCTATGGGTCCCAGTGGGGCTTTATGGGTCTCTATGGGGTCTCTATGGGATCCCTATGGGGTCTCTATGGGGTATCTATGGGGTCCCTATGGGATCCCTATGGGGTCTCTATGGGGTATCCATGGGGTCTCTATGGGGTCTTTATGGGTCCCTATGGGGTCTCTATGGGGATCCCTATGGGGTCCCTATGGGATCCCTATGGGGTCTCTATGGGGTATCCATGGGGTCCCAATGGGGTCCATATGGGATCCCTATGGGGTCTGTATGGGGCGCAGTGGGGCAGCGCTGTTCTCTCCCCGCAGTGCCCCAATGAGGATCGCATCGCAGAGCGGCGTTTTGGGGTGAGACGCTGCGATTTGGGGCCATTTGGGGTCGCTTTGGGATTTGGGGGTCTTTTGGGGGTGGGATTTGGGATTTTGGGGTCTTTTTTGGGGTATTTTTGGGGGGATTTGGGATTTTGGGGTCTTTTGGGGGGGATTTTGGGGTCTTTTTGGGTCTTTCTGGTGTCTTTTGGGGGTTGGATTTGGGATTTGGGGGTCTTTTGGGGTCTTTTTGAGGGTTTGATTTGGGATTTTGGGGTTTTTTGGGGGGGATTTGGGATTTTGGGGTCTTTTGGGGTCTTTTTGGAGTCTTTCGGGGGTTGGATTTGGGATTTTGGGGTCTTTTTGGGGTCTTTTTGAGGGTTGGATTTGGGATTTTGGGGTCTTTTGGGGGGGATTTGGGATTTTGGGGTCTTCTGGGATCTTTTGGGGTCTTTTTGAGGGTTGGATTTGGGATTTTGGGGTCTTTTGGGGTCTTTTTGGAATCTTTCAGGGGTTGGATTTGGGATTTTGGGGTCTTTTGGGGTCTTTTTGGGGGTTGGATTTGGGATTTTGGGGTCTTATGGGGGGTTGGATTTTGGGGTCTTTTGGGGGTTGAATTTGGGATTTTGGGATGTTTGCGGGGGGAATTGGGATTTTGGGGTCTTTTGGGGTCTTTTGGGGGATTGGATTTGGGATTATGGGGTCTTTTGGGGGTCTTTTTGGGGTCAGATTTGGGATTTTTGAGTGTTTTGGGCTGAAATTTGGGGCCAAATGTGGGATTTTGGGCTCTTTTTTGGGGTGAGATTTGGGGATTTTGGGGCTCTTCTTGGGGCGAAATTTGGGCATTTGGGGACAGATTTTTGGGGTGAAATTGGAGGATTTGGGGGCTCTTTTGGGGGCTGAAATGGGGGGATTTTGGGGGCTCATTTTTGGGGTGAAATTGGGGGATTTTCGGGTTCATTTTTGGAGTAAAATTGGGGGGTTTTGGGGTTCGTTTTTGGGGTAAAATCGGGGGTGTTGGGGGCTCTTTTTGGGGCTGAAATTGGGGGCTTTTGGGGCTCATTTTGGGGCTGAAATTGGGGGATTTTGGGACTCTCTTTTGGGCTGAAATTGGGGGATTTTTGGAGCTCATTTTTGGGGTAAAATTGGGGGATTTGGATCCATTTTGGGGCTGAAATTGGGGGGTTTGGGGGTCCAATTTTGGGCTGAAATGGGGGGATTTGGGGGCTCTTCTTTGGGCTGAAATGGGGGGATTTCGGGGTTCATTTTTGGGCTGAAATTGGGGGCTTTTGGGGTTCGTTTTTGGGGTAAAATTGGAGGGTTTGGGGCTCTTTTTGGGGCTGAAATGGGGGAATTTGGGGGTCCATTTTGGGGCTGAAATGGGGGGATTTCGGGGTTCATGTTTGGGCCCAAATTGGGGGATTTTGGGGCTCTTCTTTGGGCTGAAATTGGAGGCTTTTGGGGTTTGTTTTTGGGGTAAAATTGGGGGGTTTGGTGCTCTTTTTTGGGCTGAAATGGGGGGATTTTGGAGTTCATTTTTGGGCCCAAATTGGGGGATTTTGGGATCTCATTTTTGGGCTGAAATTGGGGGATTTTGGGTTCATTTTTGGGCCCAAATTGGGGGATTTGGGGGTCCAATTTTGGGCTGAAATGGGGGGATTTGGGGGCTCATTTTTGGGCTGAAATTGGGGGCTTTTGGGGTTCATTTTTGGGGTAAAATTGGGGGGTTTGGGGGTCCATTTTTGGGCTGAAATGGGGGGATTTTGGGGTTCATTTTTGGGCCCAAATTGGGGGATTTTGGGGGCTCATTTTTGGGCCCAAATTGGGGGCTTTTGGGGGTTGTTTTTGGGGTAAAATTGGGGGGTTTGGGGGTCCATTTTTGGGCTGAAATGTGGGGATTTCGGGGTTCATTTTTGGGCCCATATTGGGGGAATTTGGGAGCTCTTTTTTGGGGTGAAATGGGGGGATTTGGGGGCTCTTCTTTGGGCTGAAATTGGGGGCTTTTGGGGTTTGTTTTTGGGGTAAAATTGGGGGGTTTGGGGGTCCATTTTTGGGCTGAAATGGGGGGATTTGGGGGTTCATTTTTGGGGTGAAATTGGGGGATTTTCGGGTTCATTTTTGGGCTGAAATTGGGGGCTTTTGGGGTTTGTTTTTGGGGTAAAATTGGGGGGTTTGGTGCTCTTTTTTGGGCTGAAATGGGGGAAATTGGGGGTCCATTTTGGGGCTGAAATTGGGGGATTTTGGGACTCATTTTTGGGGTAAAATTGGGGGATTTGGGGGTCCATTTTTGGGCTGAAATGGGGGGATTTCGGGGTTCATTTTTGGGCTGAAATTGGGGGCTTTTGGGGTTCATTTTTGGGGTAAAATTGGGGGGTTTGGGGGTCCATTTTTGGGCTGAAATGGGGGGATTTTGGGGTTCATTTTTGGGCCCAAATTGGGGGATTTTGGGGGCTCATTTTTGGGCCCAAATTGGGGGCTTTTGGGGTTTGTTTTTGGGGTAAAATTGGGGGGTTTGGGGGTCCATTTTTGGGCTGAAATGGGGGGATTTCGGGGTTCATTTTTGGGCCCATATTGGGGGAATTTGGGAGCTCTTTTTTGGGGTGAAATGGGGGGATTTGGGGGCTCTTCTTTGGGCTGAAATTGGGGGCTTTTGGGGTTTGTTTTTGGTGTAAAATTGGGGGGTTTGGGGGTCCATTTTTGGGCTGAAATGGGGGGATTTTGGGGTTCATTTTTGGGCCCAAATTGGGGGATTTTGGGGGCTCATTTTTGGGCTGAAATTGGGGGCTTTTGGGGTTTGTTTTTGGGGTAAAATTGGGGGGTTTGGTGCTCTTTTTGGGGCTGAAATGGGGGGATTTTGGGGTCCATTCTTGGGCTGAAATTTGAGGATTTGGGATCTCATTTTTGGGCTGAAATTGGGGGACTTTGGGGCTCCTTTTTGGGCTGAAATGGGGGGATTTCAGGGTCCATTTTTGGGCTGAAATGGGGGGATTTTGGGGTTCATTTTTGGGCCCAAATTGGGGGATTTTGGGGGCTCATTTTTGGGCTGAAATTGGGGGCTTTTGGGGTTCGTTTTTGGGGTAAAATTGGGGGGTTTGGTGCTCTTTTTTGGGCTGAAATGGGGGGATTTTGGGGTCCATTTTTGGGCTGAAATTTGAGGATTTTGGGTTCGTTTTTGGGGTAAAATTGAGGGGTTTGGTGCTCTTTTTTGGGCTGAAATTGGGGGATTTTGGGGGCTCATTTTTGGGCTGAAAAGGGGGGATTTCAGGGTTCATTTTTGGGCTTAAATTTGAGGATTTGGGGGCTCATTTTTGGGCTGAAATTGGGAGATTTTGAGGCTCATTTTTGGGGTAAAATTGGGGGATTTGGGGTCCATTTTTGGGCTGAAATGGGGGGATTTGGGGGCTCTTTTTTGGGCTGAAATTGGGGGCTTTTGGGGTTCGTTTTTGGGGTAAAAATGGGGGGTTTGGGGGCTCTTTTTTTGGCTGAAATGGGGGATTTTGGGGGTCCATTTTTGGGCTGAAATTTGAGGATTTTGGGGCTCATTTTTGGGCTGAAATTGGGGGATTTCGGGGCTCATTTTTGGGCTGAAATTGGGGGCTTTTGGGGTTCGTTTTTGGGGTAAAATCGGGGAGTTTGGGGGCTCTTTTGGGGGCTGAAATGGGGGGATTTTGGGGGCTCATTTTTGGGGTGAAATTGGGGGATTTTCGGGTTCATTTTTGGAGTAAAATTGGGGGGTTTTGGGGTTCGTTTTTGGGGTAAAATCGGGGGGATTTGGGGCTCCTTTTTGGGCTGAAATGGGGGGATTTGGGGGCTCTTTTTTGGGCTGAAATTGGGGGCTTTTGGGGTTCGTTTTTGGGGTAAAAATGGGGGGTTTTGGGGCTCTTTTTTGGGCTGAAATGGGGGAATTTGGGGGTCCATTTTTGGGCTGAAATTTGAGGATTTTGGGGCTCATTTTTGGGCTGAAATTGGGGGACTTTGGGGCTCCTTTTTGGGCTGAAATGGGGGGATTTGGGGGCTCTTTTTTGGGCTGAAATTGGGGGCTTTTGGGGTTCGTTTTTGGGGTAAAAATGGGGGGTTTGGGGGGCTCTTTTTTAGGCTGAAATGGGGGATTTTGGGGGTTCATTTTTGGGCTGAAATTTGTGGATTTTGGGGCTCATTTTTGGGCTGAAAAGGGGGGCTTTTGGGGTTCATTTTTGGGGTAAAATTGGGGGGTTTGGGGGCTCTTTTTGGGGTTGAAATGGGGGGATTTGGGGGTTCATTTTTGGGCCAAAATGGGGGGATTTTAAGACTCGTTTTTGGGCTGAAATGGGGGAATTTGGGGATCCATTTTTGGGCTGAAATGTGAGGATTTTGGGGCTCCTTTTTGGGCTGAAATGGGGGGATTTTGGGGCTCTCCGTTTCCCACAGGTGTTGCATCGCCGCCCGCAGTGCCAATAAATGCAGTGTGTCCGTCCGACCGCCTCCGTCTGTCCGTCCTCTGCGCCGTGGGGCTGCCCCATAAGTGTCCCCCCAGCCCCATAAGTGACCCCTCCAGCCCCATAGCGACCCATAGAGACACATAGAGACCCCACAGGGACCCCATAGAGACACAGATACTCATAGGGTTGCATAGAGACCCATAAGGACCAACAGTGCCCCATAAAGAACACATAGAGACCCCATAGGGACCAACAGTGCCCCACAGAGGTCCCATTGAGCCCCATAGCGACCCATAGAGACCCATAGGGACCCCATAGTGACCCATAGAGACCCATAGAGGCCCACAGAGTCCCATAGGGACCCCATACGGACCCACAGAGACCCATAGAGACTCATAGATACCCCACAGAGCCCCACAGAGCCCATAGAGACCCATAGGGACTCCATAGAGACCCATAGAGACCCCATAGTGACTCATAGATACCCCACAGAGACCCATAGAGACCCATAGAGACCCCATGGTGCCCCATAGAGACCCCATAGGAACCCACAGGGACCCCATGGCAACCCATAGAGACCCATAGACTTTCATAGGGTCGCATAGAGCCCCATAGAGACCCATAGTGCCCAATTAAGACCCCATGGTGTCCCATAGAGACCCCATAGGGACCCACAGGGACCCCATAGCGACCCATAGAGACCCATAGACTTTCATAGGGTCGCATAGAGCCCCATAGAGACCCATAGTGCCCAATTAAGACCCCATGGTGTCCCATAGAGACCCCATAGGGACCCACAGGGACCCCATAGCGACCCATAGAGACCCATAGAGACTCATAGGGTCGCATAGAGCCCCATAGAGACCCCATAGTGACCAACAGTGCCCCATAGCGCCCCATAGAGACTCCATAGGGACGCATACAGACCCCTTAGTGCCCCATCGGGACCCATAGAGACCCCATAGTGCCCCATAAAGACCCCATGGTGCCCCATAGGGACCAATAGTGCCTTATAGAGATCCCACAGAGCCCCATAGAAACCCCATAGAGACCCATAGAGACCCAGTAGCGCCCCATAGAGCCCCATAGTGACCCGTAGAGACCCACAGAGACACCATAGTGCCCAATAAAGACCCCATAGTGCCCCATAGAGACCCCATAGGGACAGATACTGCCCTATAGAGTTCCCACAGAGCCCCATAGAGACCCCATAGGGACCCACAGGAACCCCATAGAGACCCATAGAGACTCATAGGTTCACATAGAAACCCATAGAGACGCCATAGGGACCAACAGTGCCCCATAGCGCCCCATACAGACCCCATAGGGACGCATACAGACCCCATAGTGCCCCATCGGGACCCATAGAGACCCCACAGGGCCCAATAAAGACCCCATGGTGCCCCATAGAGACCTCATAGGGACCAATAGTGCCCTATGGAGACTCCACAGAGTCCCATAGAGACCCATAGGGACTAACAGTGCCCCATAGCGCCCCATACAGACCCCATAGGGACGCATACAGACCCCATAGTGCCCCATCGGGACCCATAGAGACCCATAGTGCCCAATAAAGACCCCATGGTGCCCCATAGAGACCTCATAGGGACCAATAGTGCCCTATAGAGACCCCACAGAGCCCCATAGAGACCCATAGGGACCCATAGGGACCCACAGTGCCTTATAGAGACCCCACAGAGCCCCATAGAGACCCCATAGAGACCCCATATTGGCCCATAGAGACCCATAGCACCCCACAGAGCCCCATAGAGCCCCATAGGGACCAATAGGTACCCATAGAGACCCCATAGTGACCCACAGAGACCCATAGAGACCCGTAGTGACCCCACAGGGACCCATAGTGACCCATAGAGTCCCATAGAGACCCCATAGTGCCCCATAGAGACCCCATAGTGACTCATAGAGACCCATAGAGACCCGCAGTGACTCATAGAGACCCCATAGTGCCCCATAGAAACCCATTTATTACCCCATGGGGGGGGGGGGGCGACGTTTCAGGACCCCCCCAATGCCTGCAGCGCCCGCTGTGCTGTGCCCCATAGGCAGCGCCGTGGGGCGCTGTGGGGCAGCAGCAGCAGCAGCAGCAGCCGGGGGGGGGCCAGCAGAAGGCAGGCGGTGACGGTGGGGAGGGCAGCGTAGCACAGCCGGGGGGGGGCAACTGAGGGGAGGGGGGGGGGGGGCGATAAGGAGGGGGGACCCCCAAGTGTGGGGCTGGGACCCATAAGTGGGGGGGGGGGGAGCCATAGGTGGGTGGGGGGAGGTATAAGTGGGGGGGGACCCCTAAATGTGGGGCTGGGAGCCATAAGTGGGGGGGGGGGGAGCCATAAGTTGGGGGGGGGGGGGCCCATAGGTGTGTGGGGGGAGGTATAAGTGGGGGGGACCCCCAAGTGTGGGGCTGGGACCCATAAGTGGGGGGGGGGACCCATAAGTTGTGGGGGGGGCCCATTGGTGGGTGGGGGGAGGTATAAATGGGGGGGGACCCCTAAATGTGGGGCTGGGAGCCATAAGTGGGGGGGGGACCCATAAGTGGGGGGTGACCCATAATTAGGAGAAGGGAGCGATAAAGGGGGGGGACCCCCAAGTGTGGGGCTGGGACCCATAAGTGGGGGGGGGAGCCATAAGGGGGGGGGGGGGAGGGGCAAAAAAGGGGGGGCCCATCAGTGGGGGGGGGAGCCATAAGTAGGAGGGGGGAGCAATAAGGGGGGGCGACCCCCAAGTGTGGGGCTGGGACCCATAAGTGGGGAGGGGAGCCATAAGTTGGGGTGGGGGCACATAAGTGGGGGGGGGAAGTATATGTGGGGGGGGACCCCTAAATGTGGGGCTGGGACCCATAATTGGGGGGTGGGGAGCCATAAGTTGGGGGGGGGGGGGCATAGGTGTGTGGGGGGAGGTATAAGTGGGGGGGACCCCTAAATGTGGGGCTGGGAGCCATAAGTGGGGGGGGGACCCATAAGTTGTGGGGGGGCCCACTGGTGGGTGGGGGGAGGTATAAATGGGGGGGGACCCCTAAATGTGGGGCTGGGAGCCATAAGTGGGGGGGGGACCCATAAGTGGGGGGTGACCCATAATTAGGAGAAGGGAGCGATAAAAGGGGGGGACCCCCAAGTGTGGGGCTGGGACCCATAAGTGGGGGGGGGCACCCATAAGTGGGGGGGGGAGGGGCAAAAAGGGGGGGGCCCATCAGTGGGGGGGGAGCTATAAGGGGGGGGGTCCCCTAAATGTGGGGCTGGGAGCCATAAGTGGGGGGGAACCCATAAGTGGGGGGGAGAGCCATAAGGGGGGGGGACCCCTAAGTGTGGGGCTGGGACCCATAAGTGGGGGGGGGGGGGGACCCATAAGGGGGGGGGGGAGCGATAAAGGAGGGGGGAGCACCCCTAAATGTGGGGCTGGGACCCATAAGTGAGGGGTGACCCATAAGTAGGAGGGGGGAGCGATAAAGGTGGGGGGGGACGCCCAAGTGTGGGGCTGCGACCCATAAGTGGGGGGGGGAACCCCCAAATTTCCCCCCCCAGCCCCCCAAGTGCCCCCCCAGGCCCCCAATTCCCCCCCCCCAGCGCCCCCCAATTGCCCCCCAGACCCCCAATTTCCCCCCTAGACCCCAAATTTCCCCCCCAGTGCCCCCCAAGTGCCCCCAGACCCCCAATTCCCCCCCCATGTGCCCCATAAGTGTCCCCCCAGACCCCCAATTCCCCCACCAGCGCCCCCCAAGTGGCCCCCCAGACCCCCAAGTGCCCCCTCAGACCCCCAATTCCCCCCCCTCAGCGCCCCCCAAGTGCCCTCCAGACCCCCCAACTTCCCATCTGCCCCATAAGTGCCCCCCAGACCCCCAAGTGCCCCCCAAATGCCCCCCAGACCCCCCACTTTTGCCTCCCATTGCCCCATAAGTGCCCTCCCAGACCCCCAAGTGCCCCCCCAGACCCCCAATTTCCCCCCTAGACCCCAAATTTCCCCCCCAGTGCCCCCCAAGTGCCCCCCAGACCCCCAATTTCCACCCATGTGCCCCATAAGTGCCCTCCCAGACCCCCAAGTGCCCCCCCAGACCCCCAATTCCCCCCATGTGCCCCATAAGTGCCCCCCCAGACCCCCAAGTGCCCCCCCAGACCCCCAATTCCCCCCATGTGCCCCATAAGTGCCCCCCCAGACCCCCAAGTGCCCCCCAGACCCCAGTTTCCCCCCCTATGTGCCCCATAAGTGCCCCCCCAGACCCCCAATTCCCTCCCCATGTGCCCCATAAGTGCCCCCCAGACCCCCAATTCCCCCCCTCAGAGCCCCATAAGTGCCCCTCAGACCCCAAATTTCCCCCCCAGCACCCCCCAAATGCCCCCCAGACCCCCAGGTTCCCCCATGTGCCCCATAAGTGCCCCCCAGACCCCCGAGTGCCCTCCAAATGCCCCCCAGACCCACACTTTTGCCTCCCATTGCACCCCATAAGTGCCCCCCCCACCCCAAGTGCCCGCCCAGACCCCCAATTTCCCCCCCAGCGCCCCCCAAGTGCCCCCCAGACCCCCAATTCCCCCCAGCGCCCCCCAAGTGGCCCCCCAGACCCCCAAGTGTCCCCCAGACCCCCCAATTTCCCCCCATGTGCCCCATAAGTGCCCCCTCAGACCCCCAATTCCCCCCCCAGCGCCCCCCAAGTGTGCCCAGACCCCCCCAATTTCCCCCCATGTGCCCCATAAGTGCCTCTCCAGAGCCCTCAGTGCCCCCCCAGACCTCCAAGTGCCCCCCAAATGCCCCATGAGTGCCCCCCAGCGCCCCCCAGCCCCCCAATTCCCCCCCCATGTGCCCCATAAGTGCCCCCCCCGCCCCATACCTGCTCCTCCCCCCCCCTCGGGGCAGTAACGCTCCACCAGCAGCGCCTTCATCCGCCGTAGGGCCGCCCCATAGCGCCGGGGGGGCAGCGGCGAATCTATGGGGCAGAAGTGGGGGGGGAGGGGGAGGTGGGGAGTCAGTGTGGGGCGGGGATGTGGGGCAGAGATGTGGGGCGGGGGGGGGGGGGAATGGACGACTCACTTTGTGACCCCCCCGGACCCACACCGCTATGGGAGGTGCAGTGCTGGCGGTCAATGAGGAGATATCTGTGGGGCAGGACCCACACTTATGGGGCTGGGACCAACACTTATGGGGTAGGACCCACACTTATGGGGCTGGGACCCACATTTGTGGGGCTGGACCCACATTTATGGGGCAGGAACCACACTTATGGGTCCCACCCCACACTTATGGGTCCTAACCCCCAACTTATGGGTCCCACCCCACACTTATGGATCTCAGCCCCCCCCCACTTATGGGTCTCAGCTCCCTCACCCCCCCCCACTTATGGGTCCAACCACCCACTTATGGCTCCCAGCCCCACACTTGGGGGTCCCACCCCCCACTTATGGGTCTCAGCCCCACTCACGCCATGACGTTGGGGGGCAGTGGGGCCGGGGGGGGTCGGGCGCAGCGCCGCAGCGGTTCCACAGCGGGACCCAAAAAGTGGGGCACGAGCTGGGGGGAGGGGGGGGGCACAAGTTGGGGGGCTAGACCCCCAAGTGCCCCCTAAGTGCCCCCCAGTGCCCCACATCTGACCCCCAAGTGCCCCCCCTGCCCCATAAGTGCCCCCCAGGTGCCCCCTTGCCCCATAAGTGCCCCCTCTGCCCCATAAGTGCCCCCCCTGCCCCGTAAGAGACCCTCAGTGCCCCACATCTGACCCCCAAGTGCCCCCCTGCCCCATAAGTGACCCCCAGTGCCCCCATAGTGCCCCCCAGTGTCCCACATCTGACCCCCAAGTGCACCCCCTGCCCCATAAGTGACCCCCAGTGCCCCCCAAGTGACCCCCAGTGCCCCACCTCTGACCCCCAAGTGCCCCCTCTGCCCCATAAGTGCCCCCCAGGTGCCCCCTTGCCCCATAAGTGCTCCCTCTGCCCCATAAGTGCCCCCCCTGCCCCATAAGAGACCCTCAGTGCCCCACATCTGACCCCCAAGTGCCCCCCCCTGCCCCATAAGTGTCCCCCAGTGCCCCCATAAGAGACCCCCAGTGCCCCACATCTGACCCCCAAGTGCCCCCTCTGCCCCATAAGTGCCCCCCAGGTGCCCCCTTGCCCCATAAGTGCCCCCTCTGCCCCATAAGTGCCCTCCCTGCCCCATAAGAGACCCCCAGTGCCCCACATCTGACCCATAAGTGCCCCCCAAGTGCCCCCCAGTGCCCCACATCTGACCCTCAAGTGCCCCCCCTGCCCCATAAGTGACCCCCAGTGCCCCCCAAGTGACCCCCAGTGCCCCACATCTGACCCCCAAGTGCCCCCCAGGTGCCCCATAAGTGCCCCCCAGGTGCCCCCTTGCCCCATAAGTGCCCCCTCTGCCCCATAAGTGCCCTCCCTGCCCCATAAGAGACCCCCAGTGCCCCACATCTGAACCATAAGTGCCCCCCAAGTGCCCCCAGTGCCCCACATCTGAACCCCAAGTGCCCCCCCTGCCCCATAAGTGCCCCCCCAGGGCTCCCTCTGCCCCCTAAGTGCCCCTTCTGCCCCATAAGTGCCCCCCCTGCCCCATAAGTACCCCCCCAATGCTCCCTCTGCCCCCTAAGTGCCCCTTCTCCCCCATAAGTGCCCCCCTGCCCCATAAGTGCCCCCCCAGTGCCCCACATCTGACCCCCAAGTACCCCCTCTGCCCCATAAGTGACCCCCAAGACCCCCCCAGCCCCACACTTCCCCCCCCGTCCCCCCTCAGCCCCACACATTGCCCTTCTCAGCCCCTCCAGCCCTCCCCAGCCCCACACTTTGCCCCTCCAGCCCCACACATCGTTCTTCCCAGCCCCCCCAGGCCCCCCATTGCCCCCCAGCCCCACAGATTGCACCCCCAGCCCCACACATTCCTGCCCTCTGCCCCCCCCCAGCCCCACACTGTACTCCCTCCCAGCCCCACATATTGCCCTTCCCAGCCTCCCCAGCCCCACACTTCTCCCCCCATTGCCCCCCCCATTGCCCCCCCAGCCCCACACATTGCCCTTCCCAGCCCCCCCCCAGCCCCACACTTCTCCCCCCATTGCCCCCCCAGCCCCACACATTGCCCTTCCCAGCCCCCCCCAGCCCCACACTTCTCCCCCCATTGCCCCCCCAGCCCCACACATTGCCCTTCCCAGCCCCCCCCCAGCCCCACACTTCTCCCCCCATTGCCCCCCCAGCCCCACACATTGCCCTTCCCAGCCCCCCCCAGCCCCACACTTCTCCCCCCATTGCACCCCCAGCCCCACACATTGCCCTTCCCAGCCCCCCCCAGCCCCACACTTCTCCCCCCATTGCCCCCCCAGCCCCACACATTGCCCTTCCCAGCCCCCCCCAGCCCCACACATTCCCCCCCCATTGCCTCCCAGCCCCACACATTGCTCCCCCCACCTGTGTGGCCGCGCACTGCAGGGAGGGCTGAGGGCCGCAGAGCATCAGCAGCCAAAGACCCCCAACCAATGGCAGCACCAACAGCCGCAGAGGCACCTGGGGGGGGGGGGGGGCACTTATGGGGCGGGGGGGGCACTTATGGGGGTCTATGGGGTCACTTATGGGGGACTATGGGGGCACTTATGGGGCGGGGGGGGCTCTTATGGGGCTGAGGGAGCACTTATGGGGGACTATGGCGTCACTTATGGGGTGGGGGGCACTTATGGGGCGGGGGGGATTATGGGGGTCTATGGGGTCACTTATGGGGGACTATGGGGTCACTTAGGGGGCGGGGGGGCTCTTATGGGGCTGGGGGGGCACTTATGGGGGTCTATGGGGTCACTTATGGGGGACTATGGGAGCACTTATGGGGGCACTTATGGGGGTCTATGTGGTCACTTATGGGGGACTATGGGGGCACTTATGGGGCTGAGGGAGCACTTATGGGGGACTATGAGGTCACTTATAGGGGGGGGGGCACTTATGGGGGTCTATGGGGTCAGTTATGGTGGACTATGGGGTCACTTATGGGGCGGGGGGGGCACTTATGGGGGTCTATGTGGTCACTTATGGGGGACTATGGGGGCACTTATGGGGTGGGGGGGCACTTATGAGGCTGGGGAGCACTTACAGGGGTCTATGGGGTCACTTATGGGGGACTATGGAGTCATCTATGGGGCGGGGGGGCACTTACGGGGTGAGGGAGAACCACTTATGGGGGGCTAAGGGATCACTTATGGGGCGGGTGGGCACTTATGGGGCAGAGAGAGGGTCTCTTATGGGGTATAGGGGCGTTGCAGGGCGGGGGGAATCACTTATGGGGGGATCACTTCCGGGTCTCCAAGGGTCACTTCCGGCTCACTTATGGGACTGGGGATCACTTCTGGGCCACTTCCGGCTCACTATAGGCTCACTTATGGGTCTGGGGGGTCACTTCCGGCTCACTCTGCCCTCACTTATGGGGCAGAGGGTCCACTTCCGGGTCACGAAACCCCTGAAGGCTCACTTATGGGCCACTACGGGCTCACTTATGAGTCCCAGCTTTCCCTTCCGGGTCACGTATGCGTCACGCGCTTCACTTCCGGCTCTCACCGTGGGGCTCCCGTGAGGCAGGAAGACCGGAAGGTCACGTGCCGCGGCGGATGTGGTGGCACCGGAAGTGACGAGCGCCCCCAGTAGAGCGGCGTCGCTTCGGGGCAGCGCCCTCCACGGGGCGGTGGCGGCCAAAGGGCGCCCCCCGGAGCCGTGAATGCAGCACAGCCCACAGCGCGCCGCCGCCCCGAGAGACAGCAGCGCCGCCTGGGGGGGTGTGGGGGGGGGGGGGGGGGGAACGAGTTAGGACTGCCCGCATTTCCGGTCGGAGCACATTTCCGATCGGACACACCGCCCATTTCCGGTGGGACCCCCTCCATTTCCGGTCGCTCTTCCCCTCCCATTTCCGGTCGGGCCACCTCCATTTCCGGTCAGACCTCTCCCATTTCCGGTCGGACCCCCCCCGTTTCCGGTCCTCTTTTAGATCCGCCCCCGGCCTCCCCATTTCTGGTCCCTTTACTTAGAACCCGTTTCCGGTCGGTCCCCCCGACCATTTCCGGTCGGAACCTTCCCCTCTATCCCACAATTTCCCCTCACTTCCGGTCCACGCATACAGCACCGCCCCCTCACTTCCGGTTTCTATCCCCCGTCCCCACACGGGAGGGGCGGGACTTCCGGCGTGGGGGGCGTGGTTCTCACCTCCATTTCCGGTCGCGGCGGGGCCGTAAAGGGGCGGGGCAACGGCGCCCCGCCCACCACGTCTCCACCAATCAGAGCGTCCAGCAGTGGGAAACAGCGCTATCAATAATTAACGCCATCATTAATTGCCTTCATTAATTGCCACATTGTCTCATTCTAATTACCCCACACTAATTACTCCCCTAATTACCACCCAACAATGACCCTCCCCAACTCCTCCCCACTAATTACCCCCTTAATTACCCCCCCAACAAATTAACCCCCACCAACCACCCCGCAGCTAATTACCCCCCAGTGACCCCATGCTAATTAAGCCCTAATTAATTAATCACTGTTAATTACCTTCAGTTCCCTCTTGAGCCTCTCGGGGCCATGTGGGGCGCTCAGCTCCTCCGCCCCCATCACCATCACCTGCGGGGGGCGGCCAATAAGGGGCGCTGTGGGGCGCTATAGGGTTCTATGGGGCGCTATGGGGTTCTATGGGGCTCTGTGGGGTGCTATAGGGCTCCATGTGGTGCTATGGGGCTCTATGGGGTGGCTGTGGGGCTCTATGGGGCGGCTGTGGGGCTCTATGGGGCTCTATGGGGCGGCTGTGGGGCTCTATGGGGCTCTATGGGGTGCTATGGGGCTCTATAGAGAGGCTGTGGGGCTCTATGGGGCTCTATGGGGTGCTATGGAGCTCTATAGAGAGGCTGTGGGGCTCTATGGGGCTCTATGGAGTGCTATGGGGCTCTATGGGGCAGCTGTGGGGCTCTATGGGGCTCTATGTGGTGCTATGGGGCTCTATGGGGTGGCTGTGGGGCTCTATGGGGCTCTATATGGTACTATGGGTCTCTATGGGGCGCTATGTGGTGCTATGGGGCTCTATGGGGCGGCTGTGGGGCTCTATGGGGCTCTATGGGGTGCAATGGGCCTCTATGGGGCTGTATGGGGCTCTATGGGGCGGCTGTGGGGCTCTATGGGGCACTATGGGGTACTGTGGGGCTCTATGGGGCGGCTGTGGGGCTCTATGGGGCTCTATGGTGCTGTGGGGCTCTATGGGGCGGCTGTGGGGCTCTATGGGGCACTATAGGGCTCTATGGGGCGGCTGTGGGGCTCTATGGGGCACTATGGGGTACTGTGGGGCTCTATGGGGCGGCTGTGGGGCTCTATGGGGCTCTATGGTGCTGTGGGGCTCTATGGGGCGGCTGTGGGGCTCTATGGGGCACTATAGGGCTCTATGGGGCGGCTGTGGGGCTCTATGGGGCGGCTGTGGGGTGCTTTGGGGCTTTATGGGGCGGCTGTGGGGCTCTATGGGGCACTATAGGGCTCTATGGGGCGGCTGTGGGGCTCTATGGGGCGGCTGTGGGGCTGTATGTGGTGCTGTGGGGCTCTATGGGGCGGCTGTGGGGCTGTGCGTGCCCCGTGGCGGTGCGCAGCGTTGCAGAGGGCTGCCCGCTCACCATGGCGCCGTGCACGCGCTCCAGCAGCGCCCTCAGTTCACCCTCCGGGGCCGCGGGCTCCGAACTCAGCGCCAACAGTGTTACGCTGAGGAAGAACCCACTTCCGGTCACACCCCCGTTTCCGGTCACGCCCCCCCCCGCTTCCGGTCAGAAACCAATTTCCATTCACGTCCCCACTTCCCATCATGCCCGCTTCCTGTCACGCCCACTTCCGGTCAAGCCGCCACTTCCGGTCACGCCCCCCCGCTTCCGGTCAGAAACCAACTTCCAGTCACGTCCCCACTTCCCATCACGCCCACTTCCTTTCACGCCCACTTCCGGTCACGCCCCCACTTCCGGCCAAGTTCCGCTCCAGTCACGCCCACTTCCGGTCACTCCCCTACTTCCGATCACATTCCAACTTCCGGTCAGAACCCAACTTCCGCTCTCTTCCCCACTTCCGACCACGCCCACTTCCTGTCACGCCCACTTCCGGCCACGCCTCCCACACTTCCGGCCACACTCAGGCCGCACTCACAAAGCCACGCCCACGTGTAGCCCCGCCCCCTTTCCGCACCACCCAATCAATAATCGTGTCCCCTTTGCATCCGCGCCCCAATGAAGCCACGCCCCCTTTCCACACCACCCAATCAATAATCGCATCCCCATTGAAGCCACACCCACAGTGAAGCTCCGCCCCCTTTCCATGCCACCCAATCAACAATTGCGTCACCACTGTAGCCCCGCCCACATATCCCCCAGCCCCACACATTCAGCCCCACATCTCCCCATGTCCCTCCACCCCACACAATCAGCCCACCCCCACCCCAGCCCCACATCTTCCCACACCTCCAGCCCCACGCATTCAGCCCCACACATCCCCCTGCCCCATAGCTCACAGCCCCACATCTCCCCATACCCCCCACCCCACACATCCCCCAGCCCCACACGTTCAGCCCCACACCTCCCCAAACATTCAGCCCCACATCCCCCCCCCTCCCCCTGCCCCATAGCGCCCTGCCCTCCTACCTGTCCCCCCCCCCTCCAGGCCAGCGTCCCACGGCCGCTCTGTGCCCCACGGAGCCCCACGCCGCCGCCGGCCCCGAACACGTGGACGCCATGCAGGGCGCCGACCAATGGGAACGGCAGCTGGGGGCGGGGCTAAGCGTAAGGGGCGGGGCTAAAGGGTAGGGGGCGGGGCTCCGGAAAAGGGGCGGGGCTAAATGGAAGGGGATGGGGATGAAGGATAGGGGGCGGGGTTTTGACTAAGGGGGCGGGGAATTAAGGTTGGGGGCGTGGCTTTGGAAAAGTGGGCGGGGTTAAGGAAAGGGGCGGGGCTAAGAGAAGGCGGCGCTGCCTGGGAAAGTGGGCGGGGCTACGGAAAGGGGCGGGGCTAAGAGAAGGCGACGCTGTCTGGGAAAGTGGGCGGGGCTACGGAAAGGGGCGGGGCTAAGAGAAGGGACAGGGGATGAAGGTTATGGGGCGGGGCTTTGACTCGGGGGGCGGGGCATCGAGACTGCGACGAGGTGACAGACAAGGGGGCGGGGCTTGACATAAAGGGGTGGGGTTTTGAGATAGGGGGCGGAGCTAAGGAAAAGGGGGAGGGGCTCAGGAAAGGGGGTGGGGAATGGAGGGTCTGGGGATGGGCTATGCATGAGAGGGCGGGGTTAACGGGGAAAGGGTGGGGCTAAGGGAAAGGGGGTGGGGCTTGAAGATTTTGGGTTGGGGCTTGGGACAAGGGGCGTGGTCTTGACAAAGGGGGCGGGGCTAAAAGAAAGGGGGCGTGGCTAAGGAAAGGGGGCAGTGAATGGGTGATATGGGGGCAGGGTTTTGACACGGGGGCGGGGCTAAAGGAAAGGGGGCGGGGCTTACCTGCATCCGGGCCGGAGCTCCCCGGGAACGGCAGAATAAGGGCAGCCCGGAAGCCGAGGCCACGCCCACCAGGAGCAAAGTCCCGCCCACCTCCATGGCCACGCCCACCTCGGTCGTCAGGTCACGCCCCCTCGCTGCAAGCCACGCCCCCCCCTCCGTGTTTAAGCCCCTCCTCTTTACTGCATTGCAAAGCCCCTCCCACCCAGCCAAGAAGCCCCGCCCCCTCCTCCTTAAGCCCCACCCCCTATTGGGCACCATGGGGCGCTATGGGGTGGGATATGGGGTGCTATGGGGCACCAAGAGGTGTTTGTAAGGCACAGAGAGCACTTATGGGATGCTCTGGGGCATTTATGGGGCACTGAGAGAACTTATGGGGCACTTGTGGGGCCCTACGGGGCACTATGAGGTACTTATGAGGCACTATGGGGTTATATGGGGCACTATGGGGCAAATATGAGGCACTATGGAATTCTATGGGGTACTGTGGAGCACTTATGGGGCAAAGAGAGCACTTATGGGGCACTGTGGGGCACTTATGGGGGGCAAAGAACTCTTACAGGCCACTTGTGGGGCACTGTGGTGCACTTATGAAACACTACGAAGTTCTATGGGGATCTATGGGGCACTTATAGTGCACTAAGAGCACTTATGGGGCACTATGGGGCACTTATGGGGCACTATGGGGTTCTATTGGCCACTATGGGGCACATATGGGGCACAGAGAGAACTTATGGGGCAATAGGAACACTTATGGGGCACTTGTGGGGCACTATGGGGCACTTATGGGGGACAGAGAACTCTTACAGGCCACTTGTGGGGCACGATGGGGCACTTACAGGGCACTATGGGGCACTTATGAAACACTATGAGGTTCTATGGGGATCTATGGGGAACTTATGGAGCACTAAGAGCACTTATGGGGGACTATGCGGCACTTATGGGGCACTTGGGCACAGGGAACACTTATGGGGCAACGTAAGGCATTTATAGGGCACAGAGAGCACTTATGGGGCACTATGGGGCTCTTATGGGGCACAGAGAGCACTTATAGGGCAATGGGAACACTTATGGGGCACTTGTGGGGCACTATGGGGCACTTATCGGGGGACAGAGAACTCTTCCAGGCCACTTGTGGGGTGCGATGGGGCACTTATGAAACACTATAGGGTTCCATGGGAATCTATGGGGCATTTATGAGGCACAAAGAGCACTTATGGGGGACTTATGGGGCACTTATGGGGCACAGCTTAGGCCACACCCCCACGATAGGCCCCGCCCCTCTCTAAGCCCCACCCCTCCCCTGGCCACGCCCCCTGAGACAAAGCCCTTCACTCATTGGTCCCTTCCCCCAAGCCCCGCCCCCATCACTTAAGCCCCACCCTCGCCCCTCCACACCTGGCCACGCCCCCTACGAAAGCTCCGCCCCTTGAAAACACGCCCTCCAATCATTGGCCCCTTATCCCCCAAGCCCCGCCCCTCGCCCTCCACTCCCCGCCCACCCAGAGGCCACGCCCCTCCCTCGTTGGCCCCGTCCCTTCCCGCCCTCCCCCTCCGCTCTCCCCGTTCCCCACTCACAGCCCCGCGTTGCGCCGACCGGAAGCGCGCGTTGCCCTGGGCTACGAGACACCGGAAGAGGAGGGTCTCACCCACCCCACTTCCGGTCCTTCGGCCTATCCCTCATCGCCCCCGCTCTCACCACTTCCGCTTTTGGCCCCACCCTTTCCGCTCTAGACCGGAAGCGAAGCCGCGCCCGACCGGAAGCGGAGCAGCAGCGCGGAGGAGCGGCGGGGTGCGAGCGGAGCTCCTCACTCTTCCCCCCCCCCCTCAACCCCCACCTCACCCGGTTCCCTTCCTCGCTCATTCCGCTTCCGCTTCGGAACCCCACCGGGGGCGGGGAGGAGGATCCATGGTGGTTTCCGGTCCCTCCGCCATGGTGGCCGACGTCGTCTTCGTGATCGAAGGGAGCGCCAACCTCGGGCCGTACTTCGAGACGCTGCGCAAACATTACCTGCTGCCCGCCATCGAGTGAGCTGCGCACCGGGGGGCCCCGCGGGGACCCCGTACGGACCCCATAGGGACCCCATAGTGATCCCATAGGGAGCCCATAGGGAGCCTATAGGGGCCCTATAGAAAACCC